>NC_079137.1:26763145-27065057 GCF_945859705.1 Episyrphus balteatus | reverse complement strand
CTTAAGAATGCCGGACAGAGAGAGAGATCCCTGTTTGACATTAATTAAGAAGAAGATTAATTTCATTGATAGTAATTGTTATACATAAGAGTTGCCAGCTTTTATATTTATGTTGAATATAACACAAACCAAGTTATTAAGTATTTTGTTTAAAATTGTATAGTAGCCTATATTCATAAAAAATAGATATTGAATTATTCCCTACCTAATTGAACTTTTTTTTGTGGGAGGAGCGAGGAGGCGTGGCACTGTTGAAAAATCCATAATGATTCACAAATACTAGATATTTAAGGAAAAAGTCCCTTCAATATTCAAGTTCGAGTTTGAAGTTCAAGTTCAATAATATAATAGCGAGTAGAATACTTTCTTCCATGCCTTAATACTTAAATGGAAACGGTTCATCTTTAAGCAACGTAAAAAATGATAGTTTTACTCATCAGGGGCATTATTTAAAGATCTTTTTTCATAGGAAAAATCAAAAATTTTCAAATAAGTTAAATTTTCAAAAAAAAAGCTTTTTATACCATTTTTGGATACTTTTCCTAATTTTGAAAACTTTTAATTTTTCCTTGGTTTAAAAAATGTTCTAATAAACTCAAAAGAATTTGATTTTGCTCATAAAAAAGTTACAAGAAGTAAGTCATTTAGACCTGCAGAAATATGGTTTTTATTTCATCTCAAAAGTTCAAACCCTCACAAAAGAAAAAGTACTTGATGAATAAGTCTTAAACTTTGCATATTAATTTCAGGTATATTAAGCTTCAATATAATTAAGCCTCAGTTTAATCTTATCACCCACATTTTCTAAAAAACCGTCAAAATGCCTATTTTGAGAGCTTTTCTAAATTAATTCCAAAAGTGAGAAAACATTTTTTTTAACAAAGCAAATAAAATAATCTAAAATCCAAATAAGAAGCATTTTTAAAAATAATAATCATTTTATCAGAAAAAATTTTCCCACTTTCTTAAGAAATTGAAAATTTTGGTTTTTGAACAGTTCCAACGATTTAGCTTTTTTACCGTAAGAACTAAAATATTTTAACATTTAATCCTAAAACTAGGAGAATAGAGCTTTATCATGCTTTTTATTTTGTCATGATACGATCATTTTTTATCAAGATACAGCCTATCAAAAATCACTACAAAAAATCACAATTTTTTTTTGTTCCCTTAATTTTTTGGGCTAGTGTATTATTTTAATATGTATAGGTACTTTTAGTTTATATGTATTGTAATATACAGCAAGAATATTGTTTGTATCACCCCTTTTCGACCTTGAACCCAAAAATTGCACCGTGCAACAATACAAGCGATCTAGAATTGCATGAGGCTTTCTCCAAAAACTTTTTCTTCGACCATTGTACATATGTACATTTAAATTAAACACAAATAAATGCATCAATTGTGAGATTAAAAAACAAACAAATTAATTGTATTATCTATTGAATGCTCCTCTTGTGCATTCACATTTCATTGACATATAATTTTGCAATCACTCAAACACATATTATGTAGATATATAAATGCCATGGTCACCAGAAGTGGTTTCGCCTTTTACCTGAAAAGTTGCCGGTTATTCCTGTAATAAAGAACCTTGCCTCTCGCCTGTCCAAGACTGAACAGAACATCCAACATCTCAAAAAAAAAAAAAACTGTTGCACAGAGTAAAACGCAATGCCGTCTTTACCATAAGGGCACACGGGGCCCGTGCCCAGGGCCCCCCTTCTCAGGGGGGCCCCGAAGGTAAATTTCTCGCACACTTTTTTAATTTGCATTGCGAATTGCTCTCGTATTAAAAGACTGACACATAAAATTCATTAAATAACTTTAAAAAGAATTGTTTTTCAAAAAAAAAAAAAACAAAATTAATTTTTTTTAAATCCAAACATTTTTCTTTTTTTAAGTTTTCTTAATTTTAATATCAGTATAAACCTTTTTTATGTCAAAATTTTCATTAAAATCGGTTGTGTAATTTACATTAAGAAATCGGTTCTATGGCAAGTAGGTACCGTTAATAACGGTCCAAAAAAATATTTTTCTTCTTTCAAAAGTGCGGCCTTATTTGCAGCATTACAATTTTTTTTTTTTGCAATATCTCGAAAACTTTATATTGGACATATCCGTTGAAAAGGAGACATTAAAATAAAAAGACAAAAATATAAAAAAACGACTCTTGGAAATTACGTACAAATCGTCTGTACCGAGTTTTTAGCAAATCTATCAATCCGTTTGAGCTCTTTTTTTCCAATTCTTCAAACTGAAACTTATAACGGATACAGGGTATAATTATTGGCAGTATAAAAAGTACAATTATAATTGTACAATTATATTTGTATAATTGTATAATTATTGGCAGTGCCAACGATTGATGTCTCAATGCACGTATTATTGGCACCCCCTGTCAATAATAAAAACACTAGGTGACTAGGTACTTTATATGGAACGATATATTGGCACCCCTTTTTAACCATAACCATTGCCTTTAAGCCAACCATTGTACTTATTTTACTTTCCAAAAGGGCCCCAAATTCTTATGTGCCCAAGGGCCCAAGGATAGTCAAAGACGGCCCTGGTAAAACGTATCACCAGTTTTAAGAAAATAACAATCTCTTACGTAAAATCCAATCAGGTTTAAGATGCATACTTGTTACTTAAACCATGATTTATGATCCTAGATCTGCTAGGGATGAGGATAAAGTCTCATTTTAAAGAATGTTAGATTTTTCTAAAGGCTTTGAACCTGTTACCAAGGGTTTTTTTTTAATGACAGTTTCTGGTTTCTTACTCAGCTGTGGTCTAGTAGTACACAAGTACTACGAGTACAATATCAAAGCCATATAACTTTTTCTTTATGCTCTCCAAGTAGAGTGCTTTAAATGACCTCCCAGAGCAGCAGGTATAGAACTCATACAAATGATGTGCTTATTCATCTCCAGTATATGATTAAAAATGGTGTCTGTTTACTGATTGTTGATCTTAATCACATTTTGCTTTGGTCTTAGGTTATTAACCTATGGTTTGATTTAGCAAAACGAAAAGGTTTTGTTATTAAAAAACAAAATCTCGATTTCAGTTATTTCTCTGCCATACGTATTGAAACCAGGAAATAGAAACTAACGAGTATGGTTTAATAATTTCACAAACATTACATCACGATGAAGATTTTGAATAAAATTTTAACAAAGAAAAGGCAATAAAACCGTATTCTCAAGTTTTAATCAACCTTACATATATTAATATTAACAAATATTGTACTGGTGCTTAGTGCCTCTTCTTTTTTTGTGCATACGAACACAAAATCCGTCTATTTATGAATTTTGTAAGTCTTAACAACTACCTGTACAATGTTTTGAGATGAAGATCCAATGTTAAAAGTCTTTTATTATCTTGTAAGGTTATATAATTTGCAAGCCAATGAACTTTAATGATGATAATGAAATACAAAAAATACATGCCGTCGGATTAAGAAAGGTCAAAAATCGAAGTTGATTGGTCATCAAATTTGAATTAAATACCTCTCAATACGAATAAAATACCTCTTTGTAGGTTTATATTCGAAGTGTTTTAATATAAGCTTATACATTTGATAGAAACAATAAAAAGGAAACTTGCGGTAAAAAAATATTAATACATAAATAACTTTATTGAAAAAAAAAAATTGTTATCATAAAATTATATTACTAATTTTAAAACAAACAAAACAAGACCCAAAGTAATTGTAACACTTCTCACAGATTCTGCACCGCTAGTCCGAAGAGTGAATGAAGCAACTTTTGGCTTCGGCTCGCATTGAGTTTCATTCTTTACAAATTTAAACACTGATTCGATAATGTTCGAAGGGGTGATATCGTTACACTTTTCCAAATGGAACAATACACATTTTTCAAAATCCTGCATATCTTGGCATTCTTTCTTGCCCATAGCTAGTTGTGGCAGGTTATTGACATCTGGAACCCCGTTCTTTGGGATGTAGTCAGCGAACGATGCGTTCATGCAATAGTTGATATTGTCTTTATTTTCTTCCAAGCATTCTGGTCCCTGTTCAGCATAGAACAAAGCAATTTGATCACCTCCTTTGTGACACATAAATCCAGCCATTTTCGATGCGACTTGATATATGGTAGAATGACGTGCCTTTTCTTCTGCACTGAGACATGGGTTGATTTTCTTCAATAAATTATCGAAACACATTTCTATGTGTGATTTTTTATTGCAATACTTTTGGAATATTGTATCTAACTCTCCGATTGGCTTTGCTATTTCTATTTCTTCTTGAATAGCTGTCAAATTCCCGAAATTAGAAATACATTTCACGAACTCGAGGGCACCTCTGTGTGCCTGAAGGAATACCGTCTCATTGTTCCCTGCTACTTTTTCACACTTTTCCTTCAAAAGTTTTCTACCTTCGGCAGCTGTGAAGTTCATGCCAACAAATTCAGCTGGAAGAAATTTTGCTTTGAGTACTTCCAGGTCCAAAATTCCATCGGCTTGTGTCATCAAGACCAAAGCAAATGCCAGCGAGAATATTACAAACAACTTATGCATTATAGTATGAATTAGCTAGCGTAACAGAAAATGAACAACTGAATTTTTGAAAATATTTAATCAATCTTCGAACTTAAATTGAGTTGATATCTTGTTTTAAACGAACGTTAGACTCAGTTAACTAATCTAATCAAGTGTGATTAGAAAAAAAGTTATAAAAGTGGAGCAATTTATTATTGTTGTTGTGTCATTACTGTCTTAACTTATTCAGTAACAAAAAAACGCAATTTATATTATAACTTTCCAAAGTTCAATTTATAAACCTTAGATAAGTACACTGTACGTCAGCCTTATGTTTAACACACCACATAAATTGACACTCTTCAACGGGTATACAATACTGGTCAAGGTCAGAAGACAAGAAATTCAATAAAATACAGGGTGTCCCATGTTCAACTGACTGATGATTAAAAACGTTGCTTCTATTTATTTTATTTTTTTTTTTGTTCTTGATCATTGAGGGTCATTTTTTCAGCAGCCACCATCTTGAAAAGAAGGCTCGTACCGTTTATATTTGATAGCTAAATTTTAACTAGAGATGCCGCGAACATTCGGCCACTATTCGGTATTCGGCCTATTTTTCTGGTATTCGGTATTCGGCCGAATAGTTTAACTATTCGGCCGAATACCGAATACCAAATGGAGAAGAGAAATGACTTAAATTAATATACCAAAATGTGTGTTTTATTAAAAAATTGCAATTTTAGTACTCATAATCTACTAAAGGCAAGTTCCCAAGTAACAATTTTACTTGCATAAGGTCCATTTTCTTCGATTCGGCAAGCTATAGTTTGTATAAGTTTAGTTTAAGGCTTACTTACTCAAACCATCCATTTTGGAAAAAAAGGAGGTCTCCTTAAGGCTATCTGGAAGTGTTTAGAAGAAGCCTTGTAAATAGAAGTTAAAGAAGACCTTTATAAGACCTGTTTGAACCGTTCGGTTCTAAAGAAGCCTTCTATTTTCAAGTGACAGAAGGCTTTCATAAGACCTGTTCCAAGAGGTTCTTGTAAGTATGCAATGTTTTCATCTCTCAAGTATGCAATGTTTTTCACCAATAAGTATGCAAAGCTTTTATCCTGCAGATATGCAATGTTTGTAACACTTTAGAAAAAAACATTGCATTTTTATGTGAGGTTTCAATTAGCTCCCCTTTTGCCACTCATCTTTAATATTCGAGTATGGTCTACTGGTAAGGTGCTGGCTTGGTATGCAGAGGTACGTGGGATCGATTCCTGGCGGGGCCATTTGTGAAATTAAAAAAAAATGTGTTCTTTTTCAATTAAAATAAAATTCTTCCCATTTCAGAAAGACAGGAAAAGCATTGACATGGCCAAAAA
The DNA here is from genome assembly GCF_945859705.1 of Episyrphus balteatus. Taxonomy (NCBI): domain Eukaryota; kingdom Metazoa; phylum Arthropoda; class Insecta; order Diptera; family Syrphidae; genus Episyrphus; species Episyrphus balteatus. The sequence goes on along the minus strand of NC_079137.1, from coordinate 27,059,175 downwards.
AGAAGAAAAAACAAAATAGAAAAAAATTAAAAGAAAAAAAATTCAATAAAATCTTTTTTTTTATTCATAAATTCAACATCTTATAACAACCTCCATAAGGCCTTATTATAACATCCAATGCAAATGATAGTTTCCTTAGCGAAGCTATAGCTTCCCTAAAATGTTTCATTGTTTTGTAAAAGGCCTGCATAAGGTCGTTTTACGCTGTTCGTCACAAGCTATTAGCTTGTTGATTGCCTGTGGAGGAAGGTCTTGGGGAAATTCGGTAATGTGAGCCAAAATGATTTGCTTTAGACTTGTCCTTCTTCTTAAACAAGTCAAAAAATAGCTTGCATTGACCCTTATGAAAGCTAAATTGTTACTTGGGTTGTGGTGAATGAAAACTATTTGTTCCGCATTTGTTGGTAGTAAACGATTACGTTTATCTTCGTAGACTATTGCTGCTTCGAAAAATAGTCTTTCGCTGTAAACATTTGTCCCAGGAGAAGAAAGGTAGACTTTAGAAAATGTTGTCAAAATATGAAATTTTGTAGTATGTGTTGTCCACAACTTGTATGGGTCCGCCGTTCGATCTTGGCGAACAGTCGTCATATATAATATAATTCGATTTTGGATGTCTACCTTTGCAGTAGTAGGTAGTGTTTTCAGACATTTACATATCTTAAAAGTAGTTCAATTATTCATCGCTACAATACGATGTTGTTGGGAATTTTTTAAGCCACATCTATTCTTGAGACAAAGTATAACATTTTTGAAATTACCAACGTTTTTTTCTGAGTGTCCTTGGCCGAATATTTGGTATTCGGCCAAATCAATGTTTGCGGCATCTCTAATTTTAACTCATTTTAACCACAAATGACCAAATGGACAGACTTATTCACAAAAAATTATTTAAAAAGTGATATACAAACGAATTCCGTGGGCAATTAAGTTCATTTTTATAGTTAGTCAAATTTCAAATATCTGACGAACCTTTGATTTTTTTGGGTAATTCTTTAAGAATGAATTAAAGCACTTTTAATTACCTGTGAAATGAGATCTTAATCGTTTTTTAACCATCATTTTGTAGAAGCGATATTGATTAACATCAATATAATGACCTAACGCCTTACCTCGATGATTAAAGTCTTCATAATGATGATTTTATTCATCAATAAGATTGTATTTTTCATTTATCTAGTAAACACTATCCATTGTTATGAAGCTTATGTATTCTGCGCGAAAAAATGTGTTACTGCATCGTGGAAATACATATACATTAGGGTGGGTCAAAAAAATCGAAATTCTTTTTTTTTTATTTGGTACTCCGAAAAATCGATTGCTAGACACCTCTAGAATATACACACCAAATATGAATTCTTTATATTAATGGGAAGGTCCTCCGCTTCGCAATTTTTCATTTTTACATCAAGCTTCAACTAAAAAAAAATCATTTTTTTAATCGACTTTTTAGCAAATTTCTTTACATATTCTTGTGGGAAATTGAACGCTTTACAAAAAAGGCCTTTTACACTTTTTTCGTACGATACGATTATCTTTTAAACGGCTAAAGCAATCAATTTGATTCCAATTAATTTTTTATAGAACGTTTAAGCCCTTACAAGAATATATCTTGCTAATTTTAAAATAATGAATTTTCAGTGAATTAGAAAATTTTGAAAAGAAAAAAATGTTTTTATAATTTTTTTTAATTTTGACCTCGAATATCTTTAGAATGGTTAGATTACTGAAAAAAAGTTAATAAGACATTTTTTGTGGAACAATCTATTTCATACAAGAATATGTCTTGCGCGTTTGATCCTATAAAGAGAAAAGCGATATTAAATAAAATTATCATTTACATAGGTACTTACTTTACAATAAAGTGCATCATTTTGTAAAATATGATAACCTTATACGTAGAGTGGACAAATAAGGATTTTTTGGTATATTCAAAAAAGAAGTCTAGGTGAAAAAACGACATAAATTTGATTTTTGAAAAAAAACCTAATTTTAAACCTAGAGTGGACAAACGCCGAATTTTCGTGGACCAATGAAAGAAATTTGCAAAAATGTAGTTTGGTATATGTACAGAACTCGAGGGGGACAAACGAAAGAAATTTTAATTTTTGAAAAAAAAAATAATTGCTGGGGATTTTAGGGGACTTTGAATTTTTCAGTACAAAATTAGTTTTTTTTTGTAAATTAGAATTTTTGAAAAAAATAAATTCATTTTGGGGGATTTTACAAAAAAAATGATATGTATGGGAGTTGCTATAAAAAATTTCTTTTTTTTTGGACAGCAGTTTGAAAACAAAATTGATGTTTGTGAATTTTAGGGAATTTCAATTTTTCAGTGCAAAATTTGTTTTTTGAATATCTCCTAAACGTAGGGTTGACAAACGAGTTCTGGCTTCACGGAGCTAGAACATCCCAGTGCATCCTGGTCATAAAAAAAGGTATTAGGGTTTGAATACGAATACTGATGATCTTTTTGTTGAACGTTTGAGCTCCTACAAGAATACATCTTGCTAATTTGTTAATAATGACTTTTCAGTGAATTAAAAAATTTTGAAAAATGTTTTTATATTTGTTTTCTTTAGAGCGTTTAATTTCCTATTAGAATGTGTAAAGAATGTTAAAAAGTCGATTGATAAAAAATGATTGATGTTAAAATGAAAAACTGCGAAGCTGAATTTCTTCCCATTTATGTTATAATCTCATATTTTTTAATATATGTAATTTGAGGGGGGATTTTTCGGAGTATAAAATAAAAAAAAAAAAAGATATTCGATTGTTTTTATCCATATACATGCTTTATTAATATACGATAATAACGTTTTATAAATGAGTAAATGCAAGCAGTTTTAACAAAAGTCTGTTGCCTCTACATAATACATACCACAACTGCTTTTATGACTGCAACGTGAAATATAACGAATCAAACAAGGCTGTTTCCTGTTTGGTTGTGGAGGCTGATGTATGCAAATCAAAGCTAGTACACACATAGCGAAAGATATTTAAGGCAGAACAAAATCATGTACCTACCTATACGGCACACATATTTTTGTCACACCTTTTTACTTGCTCTAAAAACAACATACATACATAAACGTATGCATATTGCATATATGAATATGTATATACTTGAAACCCAATATCAATCGAAAGGTTGAGGGGAGATGTAATGCAGATTATAGGTTTTATATTCATTTGCTGTGTAAAACGCTGGCAAAAATGAGGTAGGAAATATGTGAAAAAAAAAATTACAAAATTACAAGTACAAAATAAAAAAACAAAAAGTTGCTTTTATGTTTCACAATGAACAAAAACAAAACTTCTAAAAGCTTGAAGTTATTCTACGGGATTCTAAAAAGTTCAGGTACCTAGAGGTACAACATGAAAATGCATTCCTTTTCTCTTCTGTATCAAAGGAGAAAAGAAATGTGGCGCCAAAAAGATGCACTCAACTCTATCTACTGGCATTTGAATTCTTTCTATGGAAATAGATGACCTACAAAAGATCACAACAACAAATGAACTAAAAGTTTTACTGCACAGTCAGCGACAGTTTATTGAAACCACTTCCTTTTTTCCTTTTTATTGAAAAATACAAAATTTTAATTATGTATGTACATATATTGTATTATTTAATAAAAAAAAAATTGTGAGGCAATCAAACTAACCAAGCTATTTGCCCTTGTATTTTAACCTTTGTCATTTTTATACAAGAAGAAGAAACTACCTTTGAAAAAAAAACAACCCAAATATTGATTTCAAATCAGATCTCCGACGTGACACTCCATCACAGTAAATAGGTACCTATTAAAGATTTAAATAAAATGCTCGATTGGTTCATACGTTCTTGATTAATTAATTAATTCTATAAAAAAAAAAATAAAAATATAAATGTGTTAACATAAAATATGTAGTACTTTTATATGTGCGCCAATTCAAATGAAATATTCATCACCATATAAAAAGAAAGTTTCGAGAAAATTCAATCATCCATTTCCAAAGAATTGATTGTTTTCTTAATTTTGACATTAAAGTCGCTAAAATCACTTGCGTCGTCTACGAGAAATTCACCCATCAAGAAAACGGTTCTTTGGCAGGTTCCATCAAAATAGTTTGAACCATTTTTGAGAAAAAGCAACTTTTTTCCATTTTGGTCTTATGGCAAGTAATAGGAACTCCAAGCAATCAGCAAAAACTCTTTACTGAAACGCACGTTTGAAGTCAATCGCTTCAGTGGTTAGACAGACACACATTTAGACAGATAGATAAATAGACAGTCGCTTTTTGCTTTCTTTATCATTATAATGTCGTTTCTTAGTGTTATCTCGAGATCGATTATTTTATGAATCCTAAGATTTCCCTTTAGTACCTATGTACTTATGTACATTTTGTACATGATAGTATATTGCAAGTAAAAATGTACATTGGAGGAAAATTGCAACTCACACATGGTTGAATATTTGTTTTTTGTTTGTTCTTGTCTTGGCATTAATAGTTCAAATTGTTACCGTATAATAACAAACACCTCTTAATTTGGACTCGTAAAATACATCCATTTCATTTCTTTAGGTTAACGAATTGTATTCATTGAATATTACGTTTTTGTCAAGCTTTATCACTTCTAATATTTTGAATTTTAATTTCTTAACAAAAATTAATAATTTAAAATGATCCGGATGCAACGGTGGTGGTGTTAAGAAATGCATGAAAGTTCAATTGAAGCCTTTCAGTGACTTTTTTTAGATCAACAGCTTAAAGTGTTTTCCATTTTTAAAGAAAGGCTTTCATTTTTACAACCCCATAAAAGGCTGCAAAAACAAAATCATCAACTCTATAGGTCCATTGTGAAATTGTTTCTTACCCTTAAGCTATTCAAAAGCATAACTTAAGAATCAGTGTATTGTGTATCCAATTTTACCCCTATTTAGCAGCATCCCTACAGTTTTCTCCCATAGGTAAATTCTCAATGACTAACTAGTGCCGTGCAGTATGCATTTATAAGACCTTAGGTCTTACAGGCATATAGTTAAATTAAAAAAAAAAAATTCTATGCGAGGTCATGCCTATTATAGTTGGGCCTCTAGCTTTTTGAATAGCAGTTTACAAGAGTTCTATTAAAATCTGAATATTATTCCTTTTTACGGCTAGACGCTAAAGAAATGTCGTCGTCGTATGCAATGGCCTTAAATCTCTCCAACTTTAATTTTACACCGAAAACCGGCCGGTGAAAACCCCTTTTGGATGGTTGCAAGGTACACATTCTTTAATCTTACAACCAGCCAAAAGAAGCGTTTAACCGGTTCCCGTGCGGTTTTCGGCGTCGTGTGAGAGAAGATTGCCAATTTGTGACGTACTTCTACTCATTGGGCCTCTTTTGAAAAAGTGATTCGATCATCGCATCCTTTTATTTGAAACTGAGAGGTGAACAAAACTGCAAAATATGGACCAAATTAAAAAAACAAATACATTTACAAACTGCGCCGATACACACAAGTAAATTTTCCCAAATTCATGGCCAAACTACATTAAAAAAATGATACGATGATAAGAAGTATAGTTTGCTTTGTTTTTTATTAATTTTTTTTGTGCTTTGTAAATTAATTTAATATGGATTCTGTTGCTAGTTGGATGTAAAAAAGGAAAATAGCACTCTTTTGCATTATTGTCTAAAGAATTTTTTTAAGATTTTTAAGATAATGTGTTTGCGCAGTAAAAACAAAACAAAATTCTTCTTTATTCATTAAAAAGTTAAGTTGATCTGCATTCTTTTGTAATGAAAATAGTGTTTGAAGTAAGGTACCTAAATGTTTTCTCTATAGAAAACAGTCCTAAAATGTTGGTGCTTTTTGCACCTTTTTAAAATATTGGCTTTAAAAGAAGTTGAGACAGTGATTTTTTTATACTAGATTTTTTCCTTGACACAGGATCGCAATCAAGTTTCATTGTTCTTTCAAGAACATTTTTATAGAAGATGTACGTTTCATGACATTACAGAACAAAATAATTTTTTGGTATAAAAGGTTGAAAACGAGACCAATATGATATTTGAGAGCAAAAAAAGAAAAGTTTAACTGATTTTGCTTATGAACATAGAAGAAGTTGGCTGAGTGCATCAAGAAATGACAACACCTTCTTAAAACAAAATAAAAATGTGCAATCCAACAAAACCTTATTTTTTATCCTGTTTGCATGTTCTAGTCGAAATTTGTTCCATATTTAAGTCTAGTACGCAGCTAGAGCGAAAGGAAATTTTCCATACAAAAATAGCACAACGAAATCTTGAACGAAATTTAATTTTATTTTGTTTTCGTTTTAAAACTTATTTTCTGATATTTTTTCTTAAATTTTTTTATTTGTACCTATTGTTATTATTTTGACATAACACTCGATGTTATTTTTGCGTTAACATGTCCGCTGTTGACTTCGGAGACTTAAAAATTTTTCATTTCGCTTCAGCTGCGTACTACAACAGCCGGAAAAAGTATTTTGACAAAATGAACATTTTTCTTACTGATGAAAATAATCTGTAACGGTTAAACATAAAATAAGGAAGTTGACGGTTATTTAATAAGTATAATATGGTGAATCTCATGATGGTCAATGTCAGTCAAATAGTTGGTATTATGCTTCGAGGCTGCATTTTTCGTATAAAAAGTGCTAATTTTTGAGGGAAAAAAGTATTTTGACAAACGTTCTTTTTCAATGTTGGTAAGGTAAGGTAATGCATTTTACATGTTTCAAGAACGTAAAAAACTGACAGACTTGGTAGGGCTCCGATTTAAAAAAAAAAGGGCAAAACGGTGGAACTTACCATTGAATTAAGTGCATCTTCTGTTGCAAGTCATAATTTCGGTATTCGGAAATTATGACTTGCAACAGAAGATGCACTTAATTCAATGTTAAGTTCCGCCGTTTTGCCCACTTTTTTACAAATCGGAGCCTTAACAAGTCTGTCAGTTTTTACGTTCTTGAAACATGTAAAATGCATTACCTTACCTTACCAACATTGAAAAAGAACGTTTGTTTTTTTAACTCAAAAATTAGCACTTTTTATACAAAAAATACAGCCTCGAAGCACAATACCAACTATTTGACTGACATTAACCATCATGAGATTCACCATAATATACTTATTAAATAACCGTCAACTTCCTTATTTTATGGTTTAACCGTCACAGATTATTCTCATCAGTAAGAAAAATGTTCATTTTGTCAAAATACTTTTTCCGACCATTGTAGGCTTTTAGTCGAAAATCATTGTTTCCTTCAAAACTGTTTTTTTTATTGTTTTCATGCAATAATAAAGTAAAAATACAAAAAAAAAATAATTCTGGCCATGTTTTTGGGAAAATTTACCAGTGTGCTGTGTGTGACAGTCACAGTGTATTCGCTGAACATGCAAATGGGAAAGGTAGTTAAAGTCTATACAGGTTGTCCCAAAAGTCAACGTTGAAACGAAAACGGTAGATAGGTTAGGTGGTGACTGTTATTAGAAAAATGTTTTAAAAAATCGCAGCCGTATATTTTGGGAGTTATGGACATTCGAAAAAAAATAGAAAAAATGGTCACCCTGTGACCTCAAAATTTGGTGTGTTCATTCCTCTTTTCAAAATGGTATAACATTGTTGAGAATATTCCATAAATAGCTGAAATAAAAATATTTTTCTTAAGGAATCCGACTTTTTTTATTAGGTAATTTTTCATAGGTAGGTATTATTTAATTTTTGTACCCTTATAGAACTGAATTTGCGTTTTTAGAAGTAGTAAAGTGCTGATTTTTTAAAAGATAAACAAGCTTAAATAATACTCTAAAGGTAGACTACGTTTAAGCAAAGGTTTATGAATGAAAATAGTAGAAAAACATATCCTTTCGGTCTTTTGACCGGAAATGACGAACTTAAACACTGCGTACACAAAGCAGGTTTGAAATAAACTTCTTTTTTTAATGTTGGATACTTTACTTTTGGGACACCTTGTATAAATTCATTGGATGTTTTTTCATACCATATGAATAAAAAAATACTGTTTGTCAGTTTTTTTTCAACTTAACAAACGGTTGTAACTATTCAAATATCATCAAAATCATCGGATGGATGAAGAATGTAATAAAATAAGCAACATTTCGTAATTTTCTTAGTAGGTACCTACTTCTAATTCACCAATAGATTCGTTTTGAGTTTAAGTTTAGTAATAAATAAGTGATAATATAATACAACTATGTATATTTAGGTACACATATGTATGTATATATATGTATATGTACAGCTTTAAACGGTGATTTTCATCCAAGCGCGTAAAACGTTCAGCATTCCTGCACATTATCATACTTTGTTTTAAAGAAAAATCAAAAAGCCATATTCTGTATTTATTAGTTTAAAAATAATTATAGAGAGCATACATTGAATGAAAAACACACAAAACTCGATAACTTTTTCGTCTTAAGAAGTTTCACCACTTGCATTCACCACATCTGAAAAAAAAAATCCAAAAATGGCTACATAATTTACATAAATTTGTGTTTCGTATTAGTGAAATACCTAAACTATGACTTGCACGTTCAAACCCAATGTGATTCATTAAATTCCAAACAATTAAAAATACCATTCATTTAGAAAAGTTAGTAGATATATTTCCTAATCATTTGTTTTTCTTTCATTTTAGTTAACATAATGAGGACTCCCATTTAATTATTCAAGGTTTCAATAAACATTTTTGAAGGTAAGTGGAATTATATCTTATTAAATAAGATATAATATTAAATAAGATATAATATTTCATTTGATAAATTTATAAATTTTGTTTGATGTTATTATTTTTCTGATGTTCTTGTCTCAATTAAAAAAAGAAATAAATATTAGTAAAATGAAAATATGGATCATTCCAAGCAAATGCTTGCGAATTAACAAACAGAGCAAATTCATAGAACATTTTGATTGCATTAAATGATCAAACAAAGTTAGTAATTTGGTATTCAAAAATGAGATTATTTACAATTTATTCGACATTCTAATTGTTTTAAATTAGACAAATAATGATGAATAAATTGATTTTTTAAAATGCTATGCAAGTAGGATCTCGCCAAAGAGTGATATCGTAAAAAGCGCACCCAAAGAGTTCTGCGCCGTGCTTTCTTGGACATAAGCTGATGCCGCTCCTTACAATACCAACAGTTTACTTATTTTGATAATTTAACTGTGCAAAGTTTCTTTAAAAAAAATTATTTTGAATCATGTATATTATGATTATTTTATATTAAATACATAAGTTAAGCACAAGATTTTAACAACAAGCTTGTGTTGAGTCTGTAATTGTTTATCTGAAAACCTGACAATTCTGTTTCTGATTTTTTGTCATTTTAAACACGTATAAAAGTCATATAAAAATAAAACACATATAGAATGCAGTGACTTCATCAGTTTAAAAATGTTTAGTTTTGTAGTGTTTATGACCACCACTTTTGCACTCACGCCTTAAAGTTGATAAATTCATTGAAAGTGAATATGACCCAATTTTTCAATCTCATACCAAAATATCTTCACTTTTTTTTACAAATTTCTGCTTTCTACCGAACTCTACCTTTGGTTGTTCGGGTCTATTGCTTATTTATTAACCTGTCCTAACTAAATTAATTAATTTAAATAAAAAAAAGAAATAGACAATTGGAAATAAATAAACAAAAGCCTAAAAAAATCACACCAAATTGACGGCAGGAGCGTAAAAACAAAATTAATGACAAGAATTTGAAAGTGAAGCTTTCCTACTGACCAGATTTATGTACCTATAACTACATAAATGGAAGATTGTTTAAAAAGGTGACCAGGGTCGTCGAATCAATGCAAATTGTCACTATAACATAAAATATTAGGTAGTGATTGTTTCTTTTTAGGGAGCGGGTCATAATTCTGCTTGTCAAAATTCTGTACGACAAAATTCTGTGGGGTCAAAATACTGTAATACCATAATTCTGTACGTCATTATACTGTAAATACAAAATTCTGTACGTCAAAATACTGTATCAACAAAATACTGACATGCAAAATTCTGTTTTGTAAAATTCTGTACGGAAAAATACTGTTTATTAAAATTCTGTAAAAATGCTGTAAAAAAATATCGTGCGCGCGCACTTTTTTACATTAGCAAAACTATATTTTTTTACAGCATTTTTACAGAATTTTGATTTACAGAATTTTGATGTACAGAATTTTGAAATACAGTATTTTGACCAACCAGAATTTTGCTATACAGAATTTTGACTTTCAGAATTTTGTTCCTACAGCATTTTGCACATACAGAATTTTGACATACAGTATTTTTGCATACAGTATTTTGAATACAGAATTTTGCAACATACAGAATTTCGACCCCAACCCTTCTTTTTAAACTCATAGGTCCCTACCAATAATCAAATTTAAAGCTGACTTTAATTTTTACCTTAATTCTACATATTTCACAATACCAAAAACCAATTTAATATAGTCAAGTTAAATTCTAATGCTCGATTAAAATTTATAGTTTGGAACTCAACTATAAAATTAACCTAGAGTTAGCCTTTAACCTTACTATTAAATTGGTTTTGGTATTGTGAAATATGTGGAATTAAGGTAAAAATTAAAGCGAGCTCATGTCATAATCATAACCTAAGTAAACAAAAAATAGTTCAAGTTATTATTTTTTCATTCAGGGTAATTCCACGCAAGTTGACCACTATTAGGCAAATGATGGTATTAAAATATTTGTTCTTTTTACTTTAATAATTTCCTCCTGTGTACCTACCTCAATCTAAAAATTTAAAATAATGAGGAGTTTGTGAGCAAAAGATGGGAAAAATTACCTAACACTAAACATTTTTTCTTTAATGTTTACATATTGTGTACATTTTTTTCATACTAAACTCCTGCTCAAAATTAACGCACACTTTTTTTTCTTTAGTTATACCCCTGCATCTTGTTTGAAATGGCTTTAAAATTATTTGTTGTATTTTTTTGTGTTTGCTTATTGTTTAGCAAGTCAGAAAAATGCTAAATTGCAACAGTATTATTAACCAAAAAAAAGATAAACCAAATTTAGCAATTCAAGGTCTGAAAACTGATATTAAAATAATTTTTGTTTTTTAAGAAAAAAAATTTTAAAAAATGGAAACGCGTGACAGTTCTTTCCAATAATTTTTTTCAATACTTGGCATTGTCTCCTGTAGCGCATATGGTAATTTGGAGTCGTCTATTCCTTCCACGAATTAAGTTTTGAAGGTTTTGTTGTAACTTTTCTTTCACTGCAGTTTTCTGTTAATCAAGAATGCTTGGAGGTGGATTTCGGCCGCAAATGCATTTTTTTCAACATTTCGTAGACATGTTCTATTGAATTTACATCCGGATATCTGTGCGGTCAATTCAAAGGCGGCACATTTTAATTATGAAGATATTCTCAAACCACTCTAGCATGCATTATCGTGCATCAGACTGATTTGTGGACCAAATCTAGGGGTGATTGGAACCGCATGCTGTTCGAGAATATCAGCCAAGTATCTTTGGGTACTTAAATTAGGTCTAGGAGATCTCACTAACTCCGTAGGTGTTGTGAGGCAGAGTTTACTCCATGAAAATTTATGACTCATCTCTAAAAGGTTCGCGGGTTGACAGATAGACTTCAGCATACCTCTCCAAATCTTCCCCACAAACATTTTATTCCATACCTTCAATTTAAGCTAATTCCTGTCTTATTTGAGAAAATAACCACGATACTGTGAGATAAAGTAATAGTAGGACTTTTTTGTAAAATAAATATGATGTGCGTTAAATTTGAGCAGGAGTGTATGTTTTTTTATGAATTTCCTTCAAATATGCTTACTGAAATAATTGGGGTTATCGGGAACTTTTTTTCTCATCGAATTTTTTTTTCATATTTTCGAAAAATTGGTATCGAGAACTTTTCGAAATTGGGAAAAAAATCCCATGGAAAAATAGCTATCAGCAACTCTTTGTCTATGGGAAATCTTGTGTTTTTTCTGTCTGAATATTTCCCCGTGATTTAGTTGTCGGAATTGAAAGCGGAACAAACAATTTAAGCAATTTTCAGAAAATAATAATAAATTTTTTTTTTAATTTCTAATATTCTTTTTGGTGCGTTTTATGAAAGTTATTATAAACAAAATTTAAGTTTTAATTTTTTTGTTTTAACTTTACATTTGTAGGAATTAAGAGATATTTTCTTGCGAATATTAAAAACTGACTTTGATTCTCCTTCAAAGCTGACATCTTAAGCTTTAACACGGCCTTTAGACCAAATTATCTCATCTTTTTATTTTCTTAGTTAATGACTTTAACCTTTTTTACCGATTACAAATCTTGAACCTATTATTACTGATGATGATTATGATGACAGTCTGAAAAACATAATCCTCAAAAAAGTATTTTTAAGCAAAGTTATTTATTTTAATAAATGTTTATTTTTAACCTTGAATTTTAAGTGATTTATTCTCGTGTTGGATATCATCTTTTAGTTAGAAGATGTCATTGTTTAGTAGTAACGATCATCACGTTTTTAGATTCCTTGTCAAAGCTAAAGAAATAAATTAATTGTTCAATCTTTGAAATCTTTTTTTTTTGTTTTTCTTACACAAGTCTATGATTAGATTCTTAAAATATATATACGTAAGTATAAATATAGTTAAGCTAGCAAAAATGAACGTTACTCACGTACATAAGATGGATTTATTTATAGATACGTATAGGTATTACTATGTACAGGTACACAGGTATATATGTATGAATGTTACTACCTTCGCAATAGTTTTCAATGTCAAGTAGTATAATTTTACTTAATTAACTTTAAAGATATACAAACATACCTACATATTATAATAAATTAAAATTTGTAGTCATTGAATACAAAAGTAATAATAATAATGGTGACGTATGATGAATATTTTTGAGCTTTTAAAGTAGTTTGCTATTACAATAGTATTTTACCTGTTTTATGAGGAACTGTAACTATGAGAGGGCGCTAACTATTTTAGTTTAATACTTATATGCATGACCATGGCAATGAAAAGACAATCTTTGTTTATTGTTCATATTCGTACATGGAAAATGGATCAACAAAAAATATACATAAATATACTATATACCTACTTAGAAAAAACAAGTTGAATAGTAATGCAAATCCAGGTTTTTGAACAAATTAGGCACTTTACTAAAGAAGTTCTAATAAACAAGAAAAAATTGGATTAAAAATTTGAAGTATGTTAAGAATGAGCCCTTAATACATTAACTTGAGATATATAAAAACCAATCGAAAATTTGTTATTTAAGTTGTCAATCCTCCCATATATACGTAGGGAAATATACATTTTCTGTTCTAATAGCTAAATAGTTTGCTGTGACTTGATGCCACTATCCACTTTGTATCTGGAAAATTGCCAAAATTGGTTTTTTCGTCGACATGCTTTTTGACGAAAATTGATCATTTATCAAGGTTTCTTTTTATTTAAAGTTTGTACTGAAGTTCTAGATACTACGAAATTAGACCAAAGTAGTGACAGCTATTGATAAATAAACTTCTTAAACGCTGTGTTTAGGTAGGTATGCTCCACTTTTAATGAAGATTTGAAGTTCCAGATGAAGGTTACCCATTAAGAGAAAGAAATAAATCATTTCTGCGGAACTCTATTCGAAAGATCAAGAAAAACAGAATGATGATAACAACGTTGAATTAGAGCATTGTATTACGTATAGACAAAGATATATTTGTACCTATGTAAAAAAAAATTATTCAATGAACAAAAAATCTTTTCAGTCTAATGCATAGAATTCGCATGATCGCGAAACGCTGAATAAATAACTAAGAAAATTCCACTCAAGGTACACATAATTTCTTTCAAATTGAAATATATATATAAAAAAAAAAATGCATACTGGTCATAAAAAAAATATTGAAATGTGAAATTAGTGGGCATTAGAGTTTGGATACGAATATCTTCGAAATGGTTTAAGTAATCGATACCTAGGACCAAGGACCTTTTTTGTAGAACGTTGGAGCTCCTACAAGAATATATTTTGATAATTTGATAATAATGACTTCTCAGTAAATTAGCAAATTTTGAAAAAGTAAAAAATGTTCCTATAATTTTATTTAACTTTGTCCTCCGATATCTTCCAAATGGTTAGATAAACGAAAAAAGTTTAGAAGACCTTTTTTGTGGAGCAATCTGTTTCCAACAAGAATAAGTCTTGCCCGTTTGATTATTATAATTTTTAAATTTGTTACAAAATTAAGAATAAAAAACGAATTTTTAATAATTTTCTCAAACTTTGAACCTCGAATATCTTTTAAACGGCCAATTTAATTTCCTACAAGAATATGTAACGAAATTTGCTAAAAAATCGATTGATAAATAAAAGATTTTTTTCTTATATGAGATTGATGTAAAAATGTAAAACTGCGAAGTGAAGGATCTTCCCATTAATATTAAGAGCTCACACTTTTTCAGTATGTTTTAGTCTTTTAGAGGTGTCTAGCAATCGATTTTTCGGAGTATACAATCAAAAAAAAGATATTCGAATTTTTCGACCCACCCTAATGTATAATATCCTTTAAAGACTTAAAATATTATTTTTAACTATGAAAGTGTACCAATAACAGAGGTGAATGATTCTACAATAAATAAAATCCATTTTTGGAACTATCATGTTTCAATCAAATACCAAAGATATGTACCCATACAGATACACACATAGTATATGGTCAATGAACATACTTCTGACGCAGCTCTACAAGAAAGACGTATAAGATGAATTAAATAAAAAGATAACATCTGTAACCATAACTTCTGGACTACCTAATAAGATAAAGCATCTGGAAGTTCTGATGCTAAAATTTGAGACTCTACAGGGCTAATAAGCAGTCCAACATTAAGATCATGTACATAGGTACTAATGTTAGTTTTGAATCGTAGAGTTATTCATAATCATGTACATGCATACATGTTGCAAATATGTACTTATTTAATAACTTGTATGTTGGTATGTATCAAACATTCCTTGTACAGATTGGCAAGTTCTGTATTAAATACACTTAACAGTATCTATGATCCATCGCAAAGACATTACCGGAGTAACAAGTTCAAGATTGAAAAAGAAATACCTATACAAAAGCCAATCATGAAATGGTATATCTTGAATGCCAACGGATTTAATAATAGGTTATCTAGCATGTAAGGTATGAGATGCTGCTCACTGCTATTATGGTGCACACAAAATATTTAGAGAAACATTGAAACATTTATTTGGACACGTTTTCTAAACACGTTTTGCTGCAGTGCACACTGCACATTGTGTAGAGAAATTGATATTTTTAATTTGCGAAATAGTGAAACGAGTAGTTTAACGACTTTCTTCATTATAGCAAACAATAATAAATAATGAATCATTTGTATCATTCACGTTTAAGTGTAATTAATTTAGATTATTTTTTTGGTCTCCGATTCGGCTGATTTTAATATTTTTTTTCTTAACTGCTGCAATTCAAAAATGTTAATCAATGTTGACCGACTGGAGATATGGTCTGTTTTTCCTTTTTAATTAAAATTAGCTACTTGATATTTTTGTGGTAAAAGAATATTAACTATTCTTCAAATTGTTTTTTTTTTTTTTTTTTTTAATTTTATAAACTTATTAATTTCATTCTTGCAATTACAATGAATTTATTGAGAAAAAATATTGTGCATTTTACTTCGAAAAACCACAAAGCGCCTTCAAAATAATGCATTTTTTATTTTATTTTATTTTATTTTCAACCAGAAAAAAGGTTACCAAATGCAATTTTCTGAACCAAAATAGTTTTATATATGTAGGTAGGTACTTTTTAAGGTAGCGATAATCCTAAATCTAGACTCAAAAAATGTATTTCTTTTTTAAAATGGCTTCCATTTTCGTTAAAGTTTTTAATATAGTTTGATTAAAATTTAATTTTCTTGTATTATATAAAAATACCGCCAAAAGAGATCATTTATTTTTGATCTGAAATCAAATTTCCCAGATCTTGATAACGAGATTTACAATTTGCACACTCAATTTCACACACACCCTGTATTTGACATTTATGTGAACATTTGTTTTTGTAAATTCTTGATTAGGTTTTTTTTTATATGGAAAAATTGTTCACATAGCTAAGAATAAAAATAAATCAACTGGCAACATCCATTTGCCACGAGGGATCAATGGATTGGATACAAAAATCTCAGTTTCAAAATATTGCCAACTTATGTGGATTTCCATTTGATACAGAGATTTTTGTAGCAAATCTAATTTATATTTTGGTTTAAGAAAAAAAACGCTTTTCTATGTAACAAACCTGTGTGGAGAAAATTTATTTCTTCTTAAACATATATTTTTAGGTCCGTCAAAATAGCACCCACATCCCAAATCCCAAATCTGAGTATGCAGGAATTTGTTGCTAATTAGTTGGTCTTATCTTGAATTTGTTGCTCCACCTCAAAAGCGTTTTTTGTTTTTAAAGATCACATCTCTTAAAATGCGTATCAAATATAATATAATCATAGGTACTATTTTTACTTGCTACTTTTTTTATAGGAACTTTGTTGTTTATTAATTTATGCATTCGTAAAAACACCAAAGTAGTTACCAGTTAACCCTTTCGAACCCAAGCTATGAAAATCAATATTAAAAAAATGTTTTTTCAGTATTATCATGTTAAAAACATAACAACTAAGAAATATGAATAATGAATAGCAAAACTAATGTGTTATTCTCATGTTAAATGTAAGATGTAAGTAACATGCACTGTTTATCAGGGGCGGATCCAGGATTTTTTTCTGGGGGGGGCACAAGGGACGTATTGGCAAAAAAAAACAGCAATAACAGTTAGAAATAAAGTGAAGTACCATACGACTGACAAACAAGCAGAAAATTTTAACGACCCACAGTGGTCTAAAACCTGGCCAAAAATATTTAGGCACATTTCCCACATCAAATAGGTACCAAATGACCAAAAATTTATTCGGAAGGAAAAATTTTCATTTTCTTGTTAAAGTAAAAGCCACTTAAGTGCTAACCCTCTTACTCCTGGATTAGCCGGAAGAAAAAAAATATAAAAAATCAGAAAATGCACGTACAATTCTGTGCTATATTAAAGTAAGTAATCTATTCTTTGTTTAATTTTTTGACTTAAGTTGTTTCACCAAATAGATTTTGAGAAATTAAGTTTTAAAGATGAAATTTTGAAAAAAAAAAATGTTTACGTTTTTTAATTGATTTTGTATAAAATTTTGCAATATTATGGACATAATTATACCATTAGTTAATGACCTAGTAGTTTTTAGTCAAATACTAAAGACTTCATTCTAATAAATATTAAAGTTCCTAAGAATAACAAAAAAACTGAATCCTACTTTTTTGCCGGGAAACCCAGTTTTTTTTTTTTATTTGCATTAACCTTTTGTAACCCAAGGTCGTAAATTTAAAAATTAATAAGTCAATCGATTGGCCTTTATCTTTAATAAAACACGTATTTTTTTAAAAATTCAATAAAGTCATTATTTACTTAGTTATTTCGATATTTTGGGAGTAAAAAAAAGTTTAAATAATTTATTTTTACATAAAAATTCAAAAATTCAAGCAAAAAACTATCTAATATTAATTTTTAGGCACTTTCCTAAAATCCAAAAATAAAACCCCGTGGGGTTTACTAACAAAAACTATTTTTTTTCTGAATTTCGTAGTTTTTATACAAATTTGCTTATTTTCAAAAAAAGCCCAACTTTCAACATTAACTGTCAATTAAAAACTATTGGTGCTATTTATTAGAAATTTGAAGTACTATTTCGATAAAGCAATACTTAAAGATTATAATATTAGAAGCTTCAAAAGAAAAAAAAATAGTTTGTAGAGCTTTTATGCAATCTTTTTCGGTTTGTTACAGAAATGTCACATGGGGCTACAAGGGGTTAAATTGTTTTATACCTCAAGAATATTGTGTTCAAATCGTAGGTCTCTTGGAGCCAAATTGACCAAGTTATAAGTATTTTAATACTACCCTTAGGAACGTTTTAGTCTTTTAGTCCAGAGTTCAAAACTTTAAATCGTTATCCCCACAACTAATGTTTTCAACGCCGGTGCTCCTCATAACTTCAAAACTACTGCACCGATTCTTTTGAAATTTGGAACACTATTATTTTTACATATTTTTAGAGGTATCCCTGGAGAAATTTTCTCAATAAAATAATATTTATAAAAATCTATAAGTAAGGGTCGCTTTTGAGGAGTTTTTTTTCAAGGGGTCTTTATTTTCGGGGTGCAAACTTGGGCAAACTTCTGAAATGCAAGTTTGTTCTACATATATTGCAGTTCTATAATGTATAGTTTATGCAATTTTGTGACGTGTTCCGCTATTTTAAAAACACTAATGTTGAAAAAAAACAACGAAAAAAGTGCAAATTTTTTAAATCCTCTGTATGAAAAAATAGAGTTGCATATAGGTACAATTATTTTTTTTATATCATTCAATGTCATTCGATGTCCATATCAAAATTTTTCACCAAAATCACTTTGAAAATTCACTTTTTTTTAAATCGAAAAATCGTTTATTTATTTGTGAGGTGGAGCTTTTCATGGGAAAGGGATGAAACAATCAACAAAATTCGCATTTTCAGCCAGAAATAGACAAGAATTTTACTCAAGTTCTTTCTGTTATTATTCATATATTTTTAAAACTCTTATAGTTTGATTTCCTTTAAGTATGAACCAGTGGCGTAGATAGGGGGGGGATCAGGGGGATATATCCCCCCCCATTGATTGGGATCGATAATTGTACAACATAACCAGTCATGAACAAATAAGTTAAAGAAACACACTCTGAAAAAAAAACGCTATGGATTTCGAGTTTTTGATTAGCTTAAAGGTTATAGATATGGTTTACCAACTCTCGTTGCCATTAAGTCGGAGTTTCAAAGAGTGAATTTAGACTTGGTCCATGCTTTGGATCTCGCCAAAGATTTAAGGGATCAACTAAAAATTAAACGGGCAGAAGACGACTCATTTTCGAAAGTGTTTCTAGATTCCAAAAAAAAAATAACTGAAGTCCTTGACATAGGCTTCAAACATAAGAGAATAGTGAAGCGACAAAAGAATCGTTCGAACCCTTCGGTTCAAAGTACAGAAAAGAATATTTTCGTGTTACTGTTTTCAACCTTTTTCTCGATTTCTAAATAATGGGCCTTGAAGAAAAATTTAGAAACCATGAAAACATACTAGAAAGGATTTTGGTTCTTTCCAAGAATTCTTCGTCTGAAATAGACAAAGCAGCTAAAGAATTTAATGAAACTGTTGAGTTTTACCAAACATTTGGCTGCAGGACAATCTTCTATTCTTCCACCGAGAAAACAAGACCACGTTAAATAGAACAAAAACAATAAGATTTTCTTATGGTTTTCATCCAATAAGGAAATATTATTTTAACAATCGGGTTTTCCTTATTGTTGTAAAATATGCACTTGTAGGGTCTTACTAAGAAAAAAAATACGATCATGGTCGGGGATCGAACTGAAGACCTTAACTCTCTAGTCGCACATCTGCCACCTATACCAACTCACTATAGAAATATTGGTCACAATTTGTGTTCTAGTGCCAAGTTGAAAAATTTGAAATTATGAAATTTTTACTAAATTTCAAAAAGATTTTCTCCATGAAAATAATATTTAATAATTAATTGCTGATTTTAATAAGATTTCTTCATAAAACAGTTCAATAAGAAAATCTGTTAGTTTTTAGGTGGTCCTGGTCATATTTTTCTCTGTGTGAAGAATTAAAAACTCAGAAAAGATATTTTATCAGAAGGAATAATACTTCCTCTATGAACTCATTGAAAGCCCTCGATAGCTGCCCTAAAGAAAGTTTTCCTAGTACCCTTATATATTTTATTAAAGATATAAGTTACACTGCTGGTTTCAACGTCAACCACGGAAAGAACTTTCTCCAATTTAAAGAGAATAAAAACAATACGAAGAAACATTATTAAAACTTTAAAAAAATTTGCGAACTAAATCCATCCCCCCCCTTAGCGAAAAGCTATCTACGCCACTGGTATGAACTTTAAGTTCTGGGGGGGGCACGTGCCCCCGTGCCCCCCCCCTAAATCCGCATATGCTGTTTATGACCACCAAAAAAAGTCGGACAACTGAAAATAACTTTTTATAGAACAATAAAGTATGCTACTTCTTCTAAGCCAAAATACAAACACTTTCTGGATTAACATTTTGTATATCTTTTTTTCAAAATTATGACCATATATAAAAAAAAATGTTTGTAAAAAAATGTGGATTTCAGTCCCTTTTTCCATAAAAAAAATTAAAAGTATGATATTTGACTAAATTTTTGTACTAATCCAGTAGCTAGGCATTATTTATCTTTCAATTAAGCCATCGAGACCTAAAAAATTATTTAATGGAATACTTTTTACTTTACGAATTTTCAAAGATATGTTACATGAGAGTAACGCTGGTACCGAAAGGGTTAACAATCAAACACGAAAAACATATACATACGTTCTTATTTTCTAACATTTTTTTAAATAACAACCTCAATAA
Source organism: Episyrphus balteatus (assembly GCF_945859705.1). Classification (NCBI taxonomy): domain Eukaryota; kingdom Metazoa; phylum Arthropoda; class Insecta; order Diptera; family Syrphidae; genus Episyrphus; species Episyrphus balteatus. The sequence continues at coordinate 27,038,582 of NC_079137.1, read as the reverse complement.
TTTCAACTCAACAGATTTTTTAAATATTGAAAAATTAATTTTAATTAAGAAAAATATGGGATCGGGTCAAAATTCTGCTTTTTTTCTATTGTTTTTCAAAATTCTGCTTTTTAAAATTTGTATACTGACTTTCTTTTAAATAAAATATGTTTGTATACTAATTGGAACCGATGTTGTATATTCCTTTTCTTATTCAAATTTTTGAATATTCATCTTTATTTGATAAATTAATAAATTTTTAGTTATTTTCGGAAATGTTTAATATTAAAAACCTTTTCTTAATATTTTCAAATTTATTCATTTATAAAACAAAAATTAATTCGCATTTAAAAAATGACAAATTATGTAGGTAAGTAATCAAATAAGCAGATAATTTTTCAAAAAAATGATTTTACAGAATTTTGAAAAGCAGAATTTTGAAAAACAGAATTTTGAAAAACAGAATTTTGAAAAGAAGAATTTTGAAAGCAGAATTTTGACAAAAGAATTTTGACACCGGCAGAATTTTGACCCCAACCCGAAAAATATATATATTTTTTAAATATAAAAATTTCGAAGACGGAATATTTTTTTTTAATTCTTGGTTCTTAGTGTGTAAATAATTAAAGTTAATGGCATACCAACTATATTTAGAATTGTGATTTTTTTAACAGTCGCTCTAACGGCTTAAAAAAACTTCTTAATAAAATAAATCAAGTTGGCTACTTATACTTCAGCACTTCACAATTTTTTTTGTTTTTTGCAAGTAAGTTTTTTTAATGAGATACCAGTATTTCCAAGTATTTTTGGCAGAAGATCAAAAATAAATGAAAATATTTCGACGGTTAAACTTCATAACCTCGTAAGTCGAAAAATTCGAAAAAAATATTATTAATGCAAACAATTCAGAAAATTCAGAGCTATCTTTTGGTATATTCAGTTCAACAATGTTATTTTGAACATTTTTCAGGAATGACGAAATTCAAAAGCTCGTATTGATATATCCCATACAAAAACAAGAAACACAACATATTGTTTTTTGATTTCTGAAAAACTTGCAAAAACGACTTACGAGGTTATGAAGTTTAACCGTCGATTTGATTTTTGTGACAAATGGAAATTCACATTAGTATAATTGATCTGGCTATACAAATAATATCAGATTTTATGTAAAATTTGCCACTTCAGACTCAAAAAAATCAAATCGAGTTTCAAGTTAGTTACCTGGCTCTGGATTTTTTTCAAGATTCACACACATCGCGTGCAAGTAACGCGCATTTCACACTCACACACACACACACACACACACACACACACACACACACACACACACACACACACACACACACACACACACACACACACACACACACACACACACTCCTGTGTTTGACATTTGACTTAATATTTGTTAGTGTCTTTTTTTTTAAATGGATTTTTTATAGGAACAGATTTTGTACACAAATAGATTTCATCTTCCATTTGCAAAGTAAACGAAAAAACTAGTATTTTGGGCACTAATCTTAAAATAACTTACAATGCGGGAGTCGGACTTATGAGAATTTCATACTGCTGTTTTTTCTTAACCCACTGATGCCATGTTTTGTTTATGATGTAGGCATTTTTATTTTAATCTGCAACAAGTACTAGCATTATTTGACATATTGACATTCTAAATTTTTAGACTCTGATTGGTCAGATGTCATAAAAAGTTAGTTTACAATTAGATGACATTTTTGAACAATCAGAGCCTCTAAAAATTCAGAACTCAAGTTCGGAAGGCCTGCGTTGAGCGCGGGGATTGTTAAGCATTTTCTGCAGTAACAGTTACTATATAAATTTTAATTGTAATAATATAACAACTACAGTAGATGACGGATATAAGAAAGTCCAAAAAACCAGAGAATTCCTTTCTTATATCCGTGTTTTCTTATAGAAAAAAAGTGTATATAAGAAAGAAAATTTCTTATATAAATAAAATATAAGAAAAAAATTTTCTTATGTAAATACAAATTGCATATAAGAAATAAAATTTCTATTATAAGTCATAGCATATTTATTTCGTTTTTATATAAAATGTATTTCTTTTTTAGATGACATTTTTGAACCACAACAAACGAACACAAACAATGTGTGGGCGTTTTTTTCTTTCTTGCTCATCCTCAGTTTGTCAATTTTTTGGCAGCTCAATGAAGCTGGATTTAGAAATTTTGTGGAAGTTACACTTTGCATTATTTGCATGTTTATATACTGGAGACTTTCTTATCTACGTTTAAATTTCTATGTAGTGAATGAGATTTTATATCAGAATAGGTTTCTTATATCAGTGTTTTTCTTATAAACGTTATTCTTATATGAGGTAAATTTAACACACAATTTTATGAGAATGTGCATGGTGTTTTGAAATGTCTGTCTAATATGCGTGTTTTTCTTATATGAGACTTTCTTATATCCGTCATCTACTGTATAATAAATACCAGTTCTCTTTTCCTTCTTTTGGTCTACAAAAATATTTTAGTTTCTTATAAAAATTTTAATACTTTTCTTTTTAATAAGAAAAAGAATGTTCAGGGATGTATACCTACTATACTCGTGAATAGAAAAAATATTTTTGTTTGGAAGTTGAATCTAAACTCCCAAACAATTTAATTTGATCATACTGCCAATGAAAAATTAAAAGTGAAACTTTACATAAATAAAAACAAAATGCTTAATTGCATGTTCGACTGCACAATTATCAGTGCACAAAAAAAAACCTAGTTGCTACTTTAGTTTATAGTGAACGATTGGTTGTTCGTTTTTTTATATTTTCTGGACATAAATTCACAGTATGTCAAGTTTTAAATAGTGGAGACTGGAGATGATAGTTTAAATTAATGATAATGATAAACAAGAAACGTAAAAAAAATAAAATGCACGACTGGTCTGCACGTGCTTGCTCTTATGGCAAAGTTGTTAAGAATTTAAAGCTTTGTCTTTAAACATTATATTTTTAATTGAATTGTATTACTAATTTTAAGAAGAATAATACATAATATACATTGTATGAAATTTTTAAAAAATTTTAGAAGTTCAGGTATAATATGTTCTTATCATAAAAATCAATTTGTTGGGATAAAAGGAAGTCGGGAGCATTCGCCATTTTGGAAAAGAGTGTTGTTTTTATTTAAAAGCTCCATTTTTACTCACTCTAACAAAAAATGGCCAAGGGCGAACTTATGAACAATAAAATTATCTGAAAAATGATGTCAAAACAAATTCCGTGAGAGTTGATTGAATTCAATTTTATAGTGGGTCGAATTCCGGGTTTGTCTCCCAAGAAGATGAGAGCAAAATTACATTTTTTCATACATATAGGTATCTGACGCCTAATTATATAAAAAAATGAGCCCAAAATCGTTATTGTAAGTTGAAACCAACATATTATATAAGCAATCTAACTTCGATGTCCACAGTGTATTTGTAGTGTGAGTGTCGCCAGAGCCGGCTATTTATCGCTAAACAGGCTCTTTGAACATTTCACCCGTTTCTTAAATTTTTGGCTCTTTAAATTTTAAACTTGGCCAAGCCAAGAAACAATGCTAGCAGCTTGCCAGCATTGTTTCCATTTTGTTACCATTTTTATTCTCATTATGTAAATGTCCGCAATTTTTTTAAATAAAGACAAGACACCCGCCATAAAAAATCAACCTTTTCATTATTTGCCATTTTTTTTTTTACTTTGAACGCAAAAAATCATCATTAACGAAGAATCTACTTTTTTTCTTTACTAGGATTGACTTTGAAAAAAGAACATTTATTTTTTTAGGATAATAAAAATATTTCAAATGATTGTAAAAAAAGAGTTTTTTATTAATATTTTCAGTGAGATCACTTCAGCATTTGTAAAAATTATTTTGTTGGATTCAAAAAATCCCTTTCATTTATTTTCATTATTCCATTTCTGCACATAAACATGCGGAGGAAGAACACAAAGTTATATTAATTACATATGCATTATAATATCATATCAACAAATAACAATAACACCGCAACAAATGTCCAAGCACAAAAGAAATAAACAAATCCATTAATAACTTGTATTAAAATCGCAAAGTTCAATTTTGGTGTGTAGCACATTTGGTACGTTTACCAACTTCAATAACAAAAACACAGCTATCTGAATTTTCAGATAAAAATTTTCACCTGAAAATAAGAGTAACTAATGTCGTTTTCTTTCACTCTATTAAAGAGTACTAGCCCGATCAATCTAGAAATTTTATCAAAGTTAATTTAAGTACAAAATTTTTTGATGCAGTTAGGTTCCTTTGATGGAGGAGAATATAAAACCACAGTTTTACACCAAAATTTGATATGGCGTATCCCCGAAAATGACCCCTGACCCCTAGGTAGTACGGAAAAAGTGATTTCAGTCGAATTTAATAGAATTTTAGTATGTTGTAGGTTATGTGAAGCTCATAACAACTCTCAATGTATGCAACCCCCTTGCCCCAAGTATACCCCCTCCTTAGCCTCCTTCTCACCCCCTTTTTTTACCTCATTTGTACCCTTTTAATGGGTTGAGCACGATACTTAGGCGCCCAGAATTGATAACGGTTTTTTGAAGAGGAGTTCAATAGAAGGTGTGATCTATCTTTCCCCCCTTACCCCGTTTAGGTGGGAGGGGCAATTTTGTAAAAAAAATATTTAAATTAAAAAATTATTAAAAAATAACGGCAACACTTACAGCTATGAATGATACCATTTTCAAAAGCCAGAACTGCACACTTGATTTTAATTTATAAAACAAGTTATTTTAATGAATTGTTTTTGAAATACTGAAATTTTTCAGTGTTCAGTGTTTTTTAAAAACTTTTTTTCCAATATTTTGACTTAAAAATCTATTATTTCAAAAACAATTCATTAAAACTTGATTTATAAATTAAATTAAAGTGTGCAGTTCTGGCTTTTGAAAATGGTATCATTCATAGCTGTAAGTGTTGCCATTGTTTTTTAATATTTTTTTAATTTAAATATTTTTTTTACAAAATTGCCCCTCCCACCTAAACGGGGTAAGAGGGGGGAGATAGATCACCCCTTCTATTGAACTCCTCTTCAAAAAACCGTTATCAATTCTGGGCGCCTAAGTTATCTTACTCAACCCATTAAAAGGGTACAAATGGGGTAAAAAAGGGGGTAAGAAGGGAGCTAGGGAGGGGATATACTTGGGGCAAGGGGGTTGCATCCATAGAGAGTTGTAATGAGCTTCACTTGAACTACAACATACTTAAATTTTATTAAATTCGACTGAAATCACTTTTTCCGTACTACCTAGGGGTCAGGGGTCATTTTCGGGGATACGCCATATCAAATTTTAGTGTAAAACTGTGGTTTTATATTCTCCTCTATCAAAGGAACCTAACTGCATCAAAAAATTTCGTACTTAAATTAACTTTGATATATAGTGAAATTTTGTCTAGGATGATCGGGCTATACTCTAAATTTTTACTCCTTTTTCTGGAGTGAAAGAACATAATGAGAGTAATTTTTTTATTTGTAATTGTGTGTGTGACAAGGCAAAAATGGATAATTTCCTTGAAAAAATAGTGATAACAGGCCTAGGGACAAATTTTATAAATTGAAAAAAAAAAATTAATATTGATAACATATGAAGCATAATAAGCGTTCGTTGATAAGTCTGCTTCTACACCATAGAGGAAGGAATACCTAGAGACGCGACTTCGGTTGGTTTTTCTCTTCCACCCTACAAGCTGCAATGAGAGGAAAAACTCCACAGTGCTTATATGTGGAGTTTTCCCGTGCATTTTAAATGGCACCAACACATTCAACTGTGGAGTTGAGCTCAAAACAATTAAAAACAATTTAAGTGCTCAGTAGGAAATAAATTCATAAAAAAATAATATAATAAATTCAAAACACGAACCTATTTTTTTTATTTCTGTACATATTTAATGAAAGGTGCGGGTGTCTGGAGTGAGCTATTTGAGCTATTCAAGTTCATGTACAAACCAAAATCATGTTTAAATTCAAAATTTGTGAGGACATCTATTGGTGAAAGGAAGGTATTAAACGAATTGTACTCATTGTATATATATTTCTATAGTACTATCAATCCATGAAAATACTTTAGCGACATCTTTTGGTAGATCTGCACTTCAATTTTCTGCATAAGGTTCAAACATAAAATAAACAAGCGATCCCTGAGGTGGCGACGCAAAACAGAAAATTCTACTTCATGAGAGTACTATAAGAATATATATACTGTAACGATGAATTACCGAACTACTTTTAAGATAAAAGTCTGAACACACTACCTGCTACAGTAAAGGTAGAAATGTGAACGGACCTTTAGTAATTAAGAAACTACCCTCTGAACGCATCCAAAGAAATTCCCTCGACTGCTGAATATCCCAAAATATCCCACTGGACTGGAAGTATGAAGCGCCCCCTCTTGGAAAGGAAGCTTCGAGAAGCAAAGACGAGAACCTTCGAAGACATTCTCGAATTCCGAATTTCAGGTATAAAAGGGCAGCGTGGACACCGACCGGATACAGTTTAATCTTGAATGTGAAAGAGTACAGTACAAAGTGAAATAAAGTGTTGGAAATTGTTAGTAGTAAATAAAGTGATTGAAAAGTGTGTTTGTTTGAGCGAATAATAAAAGTAAATTGATTTGAAATAAAGTGTGTTCTTATTTGAACGGAAAGATAAGTGGAAGTTAAAATAAACGAAATAAGTTTTATTGTGAACCCGAAATAAAACGTTACAATACAATGTTGTACTTTTCACACGTATTCACAGATAGGAAAACAAGAGAAAAATAAGAGAGATTATCTGAAATTAAATTTGCGGGTGTTTTAGGTAAGGGGGGTACAAGTCGGCTCTCTAGGTATTCCTTCCTCTATGTTCTACACGAAGATGCAAGGCGCAGAAATTATGTTCGAATTTGCTTTTGATTTTCGTTTCGGTGCGTCGCGTCGCGCGCTTCTACACGTAGTATTTTTTTGAAGACGCAAATTTGACAGCTATTTTCTTTTGTTTTATTTTGTTCTTGTTTTCGTATGACGACTTCTACAGGAAGACGTAGTCGCACAAGATGCACATAAGAACAAGGGAGAGAGAAAGATCGATTTCTCCTTTGCTCTTATGTGCATCTTGTGCGTCTACGCCTTCGTGTAGAAACAGACTATGTATTTTAATTCAAAAAAAAAAACACCAAAATATACAAAAAAAAAAAACAACTCCAGTGGGGTCCATGTGCAACGAAAATTTAATAAATTAAAAACGTTACTATACACGCAAATTGACGCACACCCTTAGTTTGATAATTGTAAAATAAAAATATCCCATCATCGCAGAAAAAAAATGGGATTTTCTTTTTTATCTGGCACAGGATTTTTTTTAATTGATGAAGAGCACTGGCTGAAATTTTTTTTATTCGGTTTTCAATTTCATTTTGGAAAAAGTGAAGAATTAACGAAAAAAATGGAAGAAATATATCTGGCGAAATATAATACAAAAAAAAAATATATTCATAATGGTTGTTTTTGTTAATAACAAAAGAGTTTGAAAGAAAAACTTTTCGCATTTTTCACTTTTCAAACAAAATTTTAAAATGTCAAACTTCAAATTCATAAGTGTGTGTGCAAATCGGTGTAAATCTGATTAAAAATGTGGAGTAAATCCGGGGTACTCCGTAGTACTAAAATTACTCCGGAGTAATTTTTTTTTACACTTTTGTGGCGTCAAAGAACACAAAACCTTCAAAAGTGCAAAAATAAGTACTAAAAGGGTACTCTCATTGGAGTGAAAGAAAACGACATACATAAATGTCAAAAAGTGCAACTAATGTCGTTTTCTTTCACTCCAATGAGAGTACCCATTTAGTACTTATTTTTGCACTTTTGAAGGTTTTGTGTTCTTTGTTCTTTTCCAAAATGAAATTAAAAACCGAATAAAAAAAATGTTCAGCCAGTGTTCTTCATCAATAAAAAAAAATCCTGTGCCATATAATAAAAAAATGTTCAGCCAGTGTTCTTCATCAATAAAAAAAAATCCTGTGCCATATAACAAAAAAATCTCATTTTTTTCTGCGTTGATGGGATATTTTTATTTTACAATTATAAAATCAAAACTAAGGGTGTGTGTCAATTAGGCTGAAAAAACGACCAGAAGCATAATGAAAAATATACCAAAAGTAAAACTAAGTCCGCTTCTACACGAAGACGCACATAAGAGCAAGGGAGAAAGAAAATTCCAAAAACAGCGAAGGAAGATTTTCTACCGTGAGTCTCCGGTAAAAAATTTTGTGACTCTTTTTGACGTTTCTCTTTGATCTTCTTCTTTTTTTTGTTTTGTTTTTGTTTTGCTGCATTTGATTTCGTCTGTCGCAGAGTCCAGTGGCGTATCCAGAAAAAAATTTGGAGGGGGCTAGAAAATTTTTCAAACATTTTTTAGAGGGGTACGAAAAATTTTTCTCTCTATTTTATTCACCTTTGATCGAGAGTGAAGCGCTGTGCTGCGATACTGAAAGTGGTATAGTAGCATTTAACTGCTCTCGACGTCGACAGCTTCGTACTGCTGTCTCCTGTTTTTAAAGTTCTTGTTCCGCAATTCGACCGAAAGTGAATTGAAATCACTTTTAGATTTCACGTGAAATAAAATATCATATTCTTCATTTGGATCAATTTCAAAAACTTCGAAATTGCTTCGAACTGTCATAGCTGAAGGATCATCCTTTTTAATTTTGTTTCTGAAGTTAAATTATTACTGCTGGATGCAATTTTATCGGCAATTTTAATGAAAAAAAAAGAAGAATTCAAGAGAAAAAATAAGGAGACACAAATAAGTTATGATAATATTTTGTCTAAAAATTATAGATTCATTAAAAAAGGCACCAAATTTACAAACAGAAATAATGTGAATTGAATTCGATCAGAAAATCTAAATGAGTGAAAAATGCAGAAAGTGAAAGCCTAGAAACTAATTTTCCATTAAATTATTTTAGATGTTTAATTCGAAATATATATTTTTTCGTAATATGTTGCTTTTATAATCCGAATTCGAAGTCCAAACTGGCATTTGCTGAAAGAAACCATTAGTTACATATGTTGACCACTAAGATTTTGAGATATCAAATATTTCTATTTCCAATAGCTTTGAGAAGTATATAATTTTTGAAAAAAGTGTTTATCGAGATTGCATAAGAACTTTTGCAAAATTACACGGTGATGATATTCGACGTACGTATTATATTAAAAAGTGATCTGAAGAATTTCGAATTGGACTTAAATCCGAAAAAACCACCCAACCCCCAGCTACAGCTAAGGCTCTTACTCAAACAAACACAAATAGCCGTTTCAGAACTTGGAGGGGGCTCGAGCATGTGAGCTGCCTCTAAATCTATAAGATTTACGAACAAGTTTCAGTTACAATGAAATTATGTAAAAAATAACATGATCTGGAAGGCTTGGGGGGGGCTTGAGCCCCCTGAGCCCCCCCCTCAATACGCCACTGCCAGAGTCTGCTTCGTCGGTTGTGTATTATTTGCGTGTATAGTAACTTTTTTAATTTATTCAAATGTTTTCGTTGCGCGTAGACCCCACTGGAGTTGTTTCTTTGTATATTTTGGTGCTTTTTTTTGAATAAAAATATATACGAAAACAAGAACAAAATAAAACTAAAGAAAATAGCTGTCAAATTGGCGTCTTCTAAAAAATACTTTACTTTTCAGATAGTTTTGTATGGGCGAGTATGGGAGGAGTTTCATGAAAAACCCTAATATTCGAAATCAAAATATACCATGAAGCATTTGCATGAAGTAATTGCCCCCTTGGAAGAAGAAAAAATATTAACTACTGCGATTTTTATTTTATTTTTTACAAATTTTTCCCTAGGCCGGTTATCACTATTTTTTTCAAGGAAATTATCCATTTTTGCCTTGTCACACACACAATTACAAAAAAAAAATTTACTCTCATTATGTTCTATCACTCCAGAAAAAGGAGTAAAAATTTAGAGTACCTAGGTACTCCTTTATAGAGTGAAAGAAAACGACATAAATGCCATCTAACTTTTTATGACATTTGACCAATCAGAGCCTCTGAAAATTCAGATCTTAAGTTCAGGTGGCCTGCGTTGAACGCGGGGAATTACTCGCAAGTTGCCAGTTTTCCTTGTTGTAAAAAAAAATCCAATATTTGTTGGAAGCATTTCTTTTAGCAGTATTAACAATATTGTGAGCCAATCCGTATTTTATCTTTTTAATTGGTAATTGGCAAATAAAAAAAAGTTAAAATATTTAGTTATTGCTTATTACCAATGTTAAAATATTATTAAATTTTAAATGATATCTAATGTATTTGAAGAGTTATTGTAAAATACTAAAACTTAAGAAAAAAAAAACAATAACCTTAAAATAATACAGTGAAATTAATTTTATTAAATTAAATTTTGCATAGGTATTGGGATCTACTAACATCCTTATTGCTTTAGATACTTGAAATAAAATTTCAATTTATTTAAAAAAAAAAAGGTGCAACTTCTTCTTCTTCTTCCTTTTTTCTCGGCGCTGTTATGATCTCGATGTCGAGGGGATCATAACTATCCCACGTTACTGCTTCACACTAGTGATCCGCTTGTGGGGTTCGCCGGGTTGACCTCAGAAATCGGCGGCAAGCCTCCCGGTTTTGTATTGTTCCATTTCTAAGGCCAACTGAATGCTGGTGTTTTTGCATTTGCTTGTACCAGGAGTTTTTGGGCCTACCTCTTTTTATTTCGTGTTGGAACGTTGTATGATATTGCTTTTTTGACGGGGTTCTCAGGATCTCTCCTTTGAACATGGCAATACCAACTGAGTCGGTCGTGTTCAATTTTTTGGGAGATGGTGTTTTTAACATGAAGGCTTCCTCGGATCTTCGTACTTCTAATTCTATCAAGCTTTGTTACTCCTGCTGTCATACGAAGCATCTTCATCTCAGCTGCCGTTAACTTACTCTCATACTTTTTGTACATTGTCCAACATTGTGAACCGTATGTGAGTGCTGGACGCACAACTGCGGTGTAGAGCCTTCCTTTCAGCTTAGGGGGCATTTTTCGATCACAGAAGATAGCAGAATTTTCCAGTCACTTCATCCACCCTACGCTTACGCGATGATTGATATCGTCATCACAAGTACCTTCGTTATTTATCATAGACCCCAGATATTTAAACTTTTCACACTTGGGAAGCACTTCACCATTCAAATAAATGTCAGGAATAGGCCTGTGTGGATCAGAAAATGGGCAGCATAGGTATTCTGTCTTTTTCGCGCTTATGCGGTACCCATTACCTTCTAGAACATCCACCCATACATCAAGTGCTCGTTGCAGGGATATCGGGTCTTCACTTATGATGGCTCCATCGTCAGCAAAGAATAACTGATGCACTTTTGGGTCCGTCACTTTGCCTTCAAGCAGGTAATCAAGAACGGTAATAAAGAGCAGAAGACTCAAGACGCTTCCCTGGTGTACACCTACTGTGCAAACAGGTGCAACAGCTATGAAATATATTAACTGCATATGAAGCTACTCAACTATTGTAAAAAAAATATTAAAAAACAAAAATTGATAAAATTCATTCATTCATTGTGGTGAAAGAAAACGTTAATTGATGAAATTAAAATTGCACTGTTTATTATTATTATTTATTGTTTTTAGTATTGTAATAAGCAGGGATAGGATCTTGTGGACCTAAAAACTTAAAAAAAGGCAAAATAAAACTCCCAAAAAGGCATAAAATGGCATTTATTGAGAAAAGAATGAAATATAAAAATTAATTGCAGTAATTTTGAACAATCATGAGTTTTTTAAAATTTTCAGTTAACAAGCGCCTGAGATTGTCCCTTAAGAGTGCTCTAAAGGAGCTAAAATATCCCTCTACATTTGTAGAGACGACTGGACCCCAATTAAAGAACTCGACATCGCCCACTTCAAAATTTGCCGGGAGCTCTGGGGTCGAACAACGGCATACGTTCGCTAACGTTTTGACCATTTCTGTCTCTATTTAATTAGAAGAAAATGATAGAGACATAAAGCGTCAATACGTTAAGTACATATGCCGTAGGTCGACCCCTGGATTTGTGCTCTTTATTTGTTCAACTCTTTCGAGTCCCTTATTTGCCAAAAAAAACTGATCTGTATTTCTCAAAAACATCTTTTGCGACTGCCCCTTTCGCAGCTTAGAAATCTCTCTTGATTATGTCCAAAATCTGGAGAACTTCTTAAAATCGAGTATTGTAAATTGAGTAATACTACGTGTCCACCTACCCTAAATCCGAGATTTAGCTAAGTAGATTTAGCACAAATCTCGAGTTTTATTCTAATTCTCGGATTGAAAGTAGGTGAAAATCTTAGATTTAGGGTAGCTGAACCCAAATCTGAGATTTATCGAAGTAGATTTAAAATAAATCTCGAGATTTAGTCTAAATCTACTTAGCTAAATCTCGGATTTAGCGTAGGTGGAAACATAGTATAAGTAAGCTTTTGAACTCTAATATGTGTCGGTTGTCGGCCGCGCAATAGAACGTAGAAGACAATAAATGGTAGCAATAGCAGACAAACAAGTTGCATAGGTAGATCTTTTCATTCGAATTTTGTTTGTGTGGGGTAATTAGTGAATTTTTAATATAGAATAGATATATTGAGCAAGTAATATACTGAGTAAGTTAGCTTTTTGTTTGTATATTTGAGTGTTTTGTGCAGAGATACCTAAAAGAGATGAGAAACTTTTGACGTCATACGGGTTTGCCTACAAGCTGCTTTAGACATTTTTGGATAAGTATGCGTAAAAAAATATACATTTTTGGCTAAGTATGCGTGAAAAATCGTACATTTTTGCTTAGGTGTGCGTAAAAACACCGTGGCTACACTATGTGTGTTTTTCACATTTATTCACGAATACAAAAGAGATTACAACAACACGAAATAAACAAATGGGTTTTGGGGGGTAAAACGTACGAAAGTTTCCCATCTCCTTGGGGTATCTCTGGTTTTGTGTGTAGGCATTACCTTTAAGACGCTAAAAAGATAAAAAAAACATAGGAAAAGACAAAAAAAGGCAATAATAAGTGAAAAGGCAAAAAAAGGCAATAACGAAAGAAAAGGCAAAAAAAAAAGGCAAAATAATATACATATATTTGGCACGAGGGGGACGTGAAACGTTTTTATTTTTAATCTATAGTGTCGTACGACTGAGCAAGAAAAAAAGGCAAACTCCACAACATCCTATCCCTGGTAATAAGTTTAGCTATCAGCTTTTTTAGGTTTATTCTTCTTCACCGGACACCCTGTGTATTATAGTGTGGTTGGGAACACTAGTACCATCCTTTATAAAAGATTTTCGGCTATAATTTATCTTAGAAAAACGGCAGTTTCTTTTGTTGTGGTTTTCTGGTTGTCGTGATTTTGGTGTCATTGAATTTGTAATTAAAAAGTTCTTTTAATACCTTGTCGCATGTTTAATACGTCCCGGTTGAACCTTGAAAACTGCGACTACGGACATGTCATTTTTCTAGATTGTTGAGGTAAGTTTAGGTACATATCTACAAGTTTTTTTTTAGCTTAATAGCAATTATTTCGTGGTTAAAGGACTTACTTATTCTATTACAATATGTTTTACCTTGGAACATTGTTTTCATCATTTCCATTGGTAATTTTTGGGAATCGCTCCCTTCTTTTGCAACAAAAATGATTGTAAACCTTTACAAATAGATACATTCGAATTTTAAAATGAATCTGACTGTACCAAATCCGTTTAACAATTTAAGAATAGAAAGTAAAATTTAAAGAAACATAAGATTTGTTAAGCTATTAGAATTTAATGATTGCATAAATTTACATCTTTTAAGTATTTACAATTTTTTAAGGGGTTTTGAATTCTTGATTTCACGTATGTTGTTCCTTATATACCAACATATATGTATATTTGTGTTCTATTTTGCGCTAAGTGTTATTTTTTTTTGAGGTCACACAACATTCGAGCTTAGAAAATAACTGTGTTTATGTATAATTATTCACAAAAATGTGGGTTTATTGGCTTTGATAGCATGAACATGCTCAGCATGTACGAACCTTCTTAATAGCATAAATATTCCATGTGGGTTGGGAACCTACTTAAATATGTCTCTCTTTAATCTAATTTTGCTTCGCTTTGTTTTTCTTTTTTCAGATTGGATCAAAGATTATCTTTTGAGGACGGACTCGAATCATACAAAAAATTCTAATCAAAATAATAAGGAAACGTCCAAAATGTCAAGTTCAAAAATAATCCTTAAGATATTATTCACACTTTGTGTGTGGTCGTTTGTTATGCTGGGACTGTTTAAAATTCATGATGGGCAGATGGTATCACAAGAATATGTTTCGGTTCCAATAAATGGTCGAATTCTATTACAAAAGGAAAACAAGTATGGAATTGATCTAACCTCGACAACAACAGATAGATTTGATCCCTATGAAATTCTGGTTGATAATAGAACTGGTAAGTGTTTTGCTTTTTAATATTATTACCTTCTTTTTTAACAATCAGATCAATAGAAGTAAATTCGTGCAGTAAGCTTCATTCTGTTATGTGGAAAATAGTTCTATAAAGACTTTTGAAAACATTGCTATTGTTATAAGACTATACAACTAACTAGAAACATAATAAGAACAGTGATTCCTAGTAACATCAGCAATCGAAACCACATCAGAAGATGCTTTTTTTTTTGTTGTTGTAAAGCTTTGTCTAAATTCTATCTGCAGATGGATTATCTATTTTAATTGACATTTGCATGCTGTTTTTGTAATACATGTACACCTGCTGCATACTCGAATAGTTTTGACAAAAAAGTACACCTAGGTTAGGTTACTCTCTCGGGCGAAGATTCGACTCACTTAAACTCTTATGTCCACTGTGATACCTCACAAAAATAGCAAGTTTGGAACTCACTAGTCGAATATTTTAGAGGTGCTTACAAATAAAACCTAATGTAAAAAACCTAGATGGTTATGGGTTTTAATAAACTAACACACTTGCGTCGACATTTAAGATACAGGTGAAAATGTTTCGTCGTTTAATTTTATGTCGTTTTCAATTCAATCCATAAGAGTTCTCCGATCCCGAACGGCAAAAACAGCCAAACACAGTTCTTTTCAGTTTGAAGTTTCATGTCTTTGTATAGGTATTTTAGTCCACTCAAAGCGTCATTTGACCTTGCGCACAGAGGCACAGTCAGTTTTTATTGTATGGATCGATAGGGGTGTATTTAAAAGACTTAAACCCAATTTCTCACCACCTGATCATTCTTTTTAGTGGAGTTATTCACAAAAATGCATTTTTTTTTTTGGATATTTTACTTCTAAGCTTATATCTTTGCTCCAGTTTGTCGTAGATTAAAAAACAAACATACATTCTCTTCCTCATAATATTTTCTATCGTATGTCATGTCATTGTATTCATTGTAGTAAGTGAGTTACGACAAAATGGCAGCCAGTTTAAGTCAAATTCTAGTTGTTAAAAACCAAATTTTCGTTTTTATTTCGAAAAAATCTTATATTATGGTCAACATTTTTCTAACCTATGTTGTAGCCCTCTTAATTTCCTGCATTTAAAAAAAAATCAACTCTTTTTCACCAAAGATGACCGAGCAATTGATAAATGAACGCACCGGTGCGAAACCACCCAAAAATATCGTTTTTTGGGAATAACTCGGCTGTCCTACGACAAAAAATAAAGCTATTAATTGTTCATTACAACATTTTCTATTGATTTGGTGCACATTATTTTTGTTGAAACAAATAAAAAATAAGTAATATTAAGTCAAAGACGTTTTTTTGTTTAGCAAACTCTTGCCTTATAATTTTGCAAACGGTGTAAGTATTGGCTAACAAAATAAAATATTATTGTAGTCCTTTAAATTATCTACAATTTAAAAAAAATTAGCTCTCTCAAAAGGTGGTTTTTTTCTTAATTTTCATTCGTTTAAGATGGCTTGAATTGTTGATTACTCTTAAAACTGTTGAGCAACTTGCGTTTACGCCGACTTTTTTTTTATTTTTGCCACAGAATCAGAAGAATTTGATGCACATCTTAAAATTCTTCATCTCTCAGCTGCTGTTGCTGCTGTTTTTTTACCACCCTTCATGTTTTTGCCGTATGCATCTTTAGTTTTTCAAGTGAGAATAAACTACATTAAAACTTCGGCCAACTTTATCAGCTATTGCACGTCTAGTTAGGCCTTGGTCTCTAAGTAAATCGATTTTAGCTTTTTCAACAGTGTTAAGACACGTAGATCTACCCATTTTTCTTAAAATTTGGAATCAAGAATTTAATTTTACTGAAAACACTGGACAAACTGGAGCAAAGATATAAGCTTAGAAGTAAAATATCCCAAAAAATGCATTTTTGTCAATAACTCCGCTAAAAAGAATGATCAGTAGGTGAGAAATTGGGTTTAAGCCTTTTAAATATACCCCTATCGATCCATGAAATTAAAACTCACAGTGCCTCTCTGCGCAAGGTTAGGCCCTTTTTTCCGACGCTTTGACTGTAGTATTTGTGTTTTTTCCTAATCTCACTTAATACAAATTAACTGCAACAATATCATATTCATCACTTGAAGAGGATATAGATAATGAATAGGGTAACAGCAAAACGTTTATGATTGTAGGGAAGTTAATAATATTTTATTATTAATATTAATTTTCATTTTGGGGAACGTTTCAAGAGTTTATTTGAATAAATTTTATATTTTGCAAAGCTTTCGGACGACCAATTGAAAACGACATTAGTTCTCTTCTCACTGTTACCAGGTTGCACTCACTCGCATACCCGCATATATAATTTCAATGAGAGTCTATTTATTTACCGGCTCTCATAAGATCCCAGGATCCTACTTAATAAACTTGCCTATTTTGAATTCCAGTTTGAAAAATTTCGAACTGATTTTTAATTGCTGTTCATTATTTAATCCGAAAAGCCGGTTTCTTTACAAATTAAATTTATCTCAAACCTTCGAGTTTTATGATTTTTCTTGTCGAACAGTTCCATACGAAAATGAGCGAATGTTAAAAAAAACCGTTATGTTTACTGGGTCTCTATAGCTCTCGTGTAGTTATAAACCCTTGAATTTTCATTCTGTCCGTTGGTCGGTGTTTTTAGTAAAATAGCCATGTCAAAATTATATTTAATACCTAATAGATTTTTCATTTATTTTTTTTTTCTTCAATATATTCTAAATGTTAATAAAGATTTTGCTTTTTATATTTCTAGCAATGGACGATGAGCAGCTTGTCCGTGACGTAGAATCCCGAATTCCGTCGCTCCCAATAGCATACTGGAGTAAAAACAAAAACTTTTTGCAACAAAAATCCTCAACATGTGCCAAGTACCCTTCAATATTTGAACTAGAATTCAACAATATCTACTGGCAGACCATGCGAACTTCAAACGGTACATTTCAACTATTTGGTGCATACTATGACATTCGTAAGAGTTCACTACTCGGGCCAAGTGTACGTATTTTAGGAATGATCGATCGTATTGAACCAAAGGTGAAAACATTTTGCCAATTTTGGTTTGACGGACAAAAAGAACCATTTATTGTGAAGACATTCGAATATAAATACATTTGGTACAATAAATGGGGCAATTATAAACACGGTATTTATCAGCCATATTTAATTGCCTGCCAAATTCCAAAGCCATTTCACGGAATTGTTCCGTCATCAGTGTCGATGGTTGAAAGAGAATGTGACACTGCCACAAACAATTTACGAGTTATTTACAATCGACCACCCGACGATCAAAAAAAGGGATTTGCTGTTTGTGTCAAGGGTCTAGATTTTCTGTATGACGACCTCTCGGTTCGCCTAATAGAATGGATTGAAATGCTCAACCTACTTGGAGCCGATAAAATATTCTTCTATAATCTACAAGTCCATCCGAATATTTCAAAAGTTCTCAGCCATTACGAACAAGAGGGAATTGTTCAAGTAATTCCACTAACCTTGCCCGGAGGTCAACCGAATGTGCCTGGTTTTCAGCATCTGTACCTGAAAAAGAAAACTAATCACAAACGCCAAAACGAAGTTATACCCTACAACGACTGTCTATATAAGAATATCTATCGATACGATTACATAGCTCTGCTTGATATCGACGAAGTGATTATGCCCAAAAATGACGACACCTCATGGATGGAACTGATGAAACGCGTAATACCAAAAGCCAAGAAGATAAGACCCGAAGGTTTTGCAAGCTATAACTTTCGTAATGTATATTTCCTGGATGACCATCAACATGATCATGGCTGGCACAAAGATGTACCCAAGTATATGCATATGTTGCAGCATGTACATCGAGCGAAAAACTACACCAAGCCAAACCAATACGTAAAATGCTTCCACAATCCCGAAAAGGTGCTCACTCTGCACAACCATTTCCCATTAGCATGCCTGGGTGGGGTTTGCAAGTCCTATCCAGTGGACACAGAAGACGCCCAATTGCAGCATTATAGGGCAGATTGTGTTAAGACATTGCTCAAATCTTGTGAACAGTATCGTGAAAATTCAATAGAAGATAAAACCATTTGGAAGTACAAGGACGAGCTTGTAAGACGATCAGTTAAAACACTAGAAACACTTGGATATTTTAAGAAAACATCATCAAACTCAATCGCGTCCACACCAAATGGCTCAACAGAACGGTGATTTTTGCTTAATTGGTGACGATTGTTTTGGAAGCAAAAGCATGAAGAAACCCATAAACAGAACAATTGCTTGTGACCAAAAAGCCTAAATATAATAGTTTTAATGCAATAATCATTATTATCATAATCATGTATTTCGTGGGATTTTAATGGTGTTATCAAAACTTCAACATCATTTTTATAAAACAATCACATCTGTTCTATATTTGTATAAGATTTTCCGTTTAAACTGATTTTTTAAAAGTCCCAAGTCTGTTTTACTACTGCCCTCTTACTATCGGTGCTACAAGTTAGTCCTCACTTACAGTTAAAGCAAAATAGCTGAAATTTAAATTAGGACAAAAAAGTGAGGGACGCCTAAAAAGCCCAGTGTTGTTGTTTTCTTCAAACACATTTTTAAAGTACTTAAAGTGAGGAGTTAAAAATGATTTGTTATAAAAAGCCCAGTAATCTAGTCGATTCTATAGAGGAAGGTCATGCATCAATTCCGACAGCTGTGATTCTCGGTTCGATTGTCTATGAAGAAGGTCTAATTACATAATGCTGCATGTGTTCAAATTCAACGTCTATAAGACCAAAAATGTTCAATATTTTGCCAACAAAAGACGTCGATGGTAACATTCCTTAGACCTCTTTAAAAACTGTTCGAACATGAGAGAGGGAGTAGTATTTCTAGAAGCAAAACAAAATTCCCTAAAACAATATACATATTTCAAAAATATTAAATTAAAATAAAAAAAGGAAAACAGTAGTGAGCTCAATTTGTAAGACGTTTTATTGACTCAAAGATTGTAGTATAATTTACTTTTCCAATATCGTCAACAACTCGATCAAAAACTACAGCTTCTGCATTTGACGCATTGACTTACATATGTATTAGTTTACTGGAGTAAAAATAAAGATAAAAACTTGTGCCTTTGACATTAACAAAACATAAATAAAAAATAATACCTACCCCGTATTTGAACTAAGAAAATTATATCGTTACTATTTTAGAACTTTAAAAAAAATAGTGATTTCAAGATTGTTGAATTAAAATAATAGGAACAATTTTATGTATACCTTCCTATAAACATGTACTTACACTTTTTCAAAAATATCTCAACATCAATGAGAGTTAAAAATGACTGCTTTAATTTTAAAAGAAATCCGAGATAATAATTTACATTAATAATGGATATAATATTTTTAAGATAAACCTACCTACATATATATAGAGAGTATTTTTACTTGTCATTTTTATTTGCAACCTGCAAAGTAAGGTGGACCGCAAATTTAATAAGTTTTTTAAAATTTAAACTAAAAATCAGCTACCAAAAAGAAGCTTTCTTATAACAGGTTGGGGTGCCCTGTTTTCCAATTTTTCCGCTTTATTTTGTTGTATTATTGACAACAATTTTATTTTAAAATTTAATAAATTTCCTTTAGGGCCAATTTTTCAATAGTCAGTTAAACAGTCAGTTAGTACTTATTCTTAAGGATAGAGAAAAAATCAATTTTTCAACAAGCAGATATAGCTTATTCCTAAGAATAAAACTATCTGCTTCTTTCAGAGACGAATAAAAATTATTCTAAGGAATAATCTCAACAAAAATATTGTGTCAGTTGTCAAAGCTGTTTTGAAAGAATTTTGAAAAAAATACAGTGGAAAACAAGAAAACAAAAACAATCATGAATAAAAATGACGTTTATTTTTAAATATTTTTGAATTTGACAATTTTTTTTTTTGTTATTCTGTAGAATAAATTATTCTTGATTGAAAAATTCAATGTTTTTATCTGATTGTTTATGAGCCTAATAACTTTATTCGTCGAACAGTTAACTGTTTATTAGAAGATTGAAAAATTGGCTCTTAAAGTAAAAAAAAAAAAAAAAAAAAAACAAAAAACTGTCAAATAAAATCTGAAAATTTGGTATTTTGAGTTTCACGTTAAAAATTGAATTTCAATTTTCCGTTATTTAGTGTGTATTCCAGGCGAAAAGTTGTTCAAGTTCGAAAAATTTCACTTTTTCTGATTCATTTTTTTAGGATGTCTGCAAGACCTAAGAATTGCAAATAAGGTGTATACTTTGCCATTTCACGGTTGATTTCCAATTCCAAAATGAAATACTATTGTTATTATTATGATATGCTGATTAAATATTTCTATCCATTGTCAACAAGTTACCCTCGATCGAACGTTGCATGACGGAAATTAAATCTTGGAACATTGGTTTTAAACCTAATTTTTAGATTTTTTAAAGCCGAAATACTTTGGCTCCACCCAACTGCAAAGTCATTCAAAGTCATAATACTGAAAAAAAATATCAATAATTTAATTTTTTGAAAATTTCTCAACAAATACTTTTCCTTATATTGACAGCATTTCAATTATACTTTATACCGATTTTTTTTAAATAAATAGTTACATACACATTTTGAAATAAGGTGAAGTTCCTTGGTTGGAGTGTAAACCCATTTTAAGTTTTTTTTTTTTACAATTAGATCGAATTTCTATGTTTCTATAAAACTATTATTAAACTTATCTTTAAGTTGGTAAGAAGATTCGAACAAAATATGTCATTGTACTTAAATTATATATATACAAATTCCGTATACATAAATATTAAATTTTAAACCTGTCCTAAAAAAAGTTTTCATGTAAATATTGATCTATAATAATAATTAACAACAAAAATTTAAGTATTTATTTTGTAATATTAAAACTAAGAATATATTTTAGTGTTTTATCTTTGGCGAATTTATAATTATGTACTTTGAATATTGATGTAATCGTCATTTATATTATTTTTTATTGTAATTTTCATTTTTTACAAAAAGAAACAAATTGTTTTGTACTCATGAATGAAAATTATATGATGCTTACGAAAATTATTATTCTATATTCCTATTTTGCCAATGGTGATACATTATCTTAACTATAAATAGTTAATAATTTTTATATAATATGTTAATTATATTATTGTACTTGTGTATGTACAACAAATGGCAAACCAATAAAACTGAATAAAAAAAAAAAAAAAAAACAATTAGTATTGAGAGTTTTTCTTTTATTAAAAAAAATTGAATTCTGAGTATAAATCTCAGTCAAAGAGCCAGCAGCAGATTTTTTGCGAGAGGTAACCGATTTATATTAATAGGGCAAGGAGGTCCATTTATAGCGATAACAAACATGTAAGCCTGCTGGCTTGTATCGGCGCCGATTCGGAGAAAAAGTGCAGTAACACTGCAGTTTTTTTAAATGATTATGAAACCAAAAAAAAGTTTGGCATTACAACAGTTTATCATCCCCTGAAACCAAAAAAAATTGGTTTAAGTGAGTTTACTCATTACCTTCTGT
The DNA here is from genome assembly GCF_945859705.1 of Episyrphus balteatus. Lineage (NCBI taxonomy): Eukaryota > Metazoa > Arthropoda > Insecta > Diptera > Syrphidae > Episyrphus > Episyrphus balteatus. The sequence goes on along the minus strand of NC_079137.1, from coordinate 27,016,534 downwards.
CCGAAAAATGCATTTGAAATCTGAAAACTCAAGAGAATTTAAATGCATATTGTGGACAGATGGATTCGTTTAAAATTTAATAAATTATATTTTTTATATCACGTATGCTATTAAAGAGACAAGTAATTTTTTTGGTATCATAATCATTTGAAAAAACTGGACTGTTGTTGCACTTTTTATCACAAACGGCGCCAATACAAGCCGACAGACTTACATGTTTGTTATCGCTATAAATGGACCTCCTTGCGTCCTTGCTTTATGAATATAAATCGGTTAGCTCTAGCGCAAGAAATCTGATGCCAGCTCTCGGTCTATCAGTTTGCGTAGTGTTTTGATATGTGGGGATTTTGATACACGCTTAACTCTCATATCTCGGGAACGACTTGTCGCAAATGCCGTAAAAGTTATGTGAGAAAAAAAATGAAAATGGTCTTAAGGCCCTTACAGCTAGAATCCATGGGCGGTGAGCAGTCCAGACAAAATAAGAAAACTTCTCAGGTAAGTTTTCAGGTGTTATTAATGAAAAAAGTTGATCAATTCAGGGTTAATCCAATACTGTATCACTTTATTGTATCTTTAAATAAATGAATGTTTAAAAAATAAAAGACTAGGGTTTTGGCATTACAAAAAGGTATAACACGTTATTGTAGGTGTAAACGTAGATTTTTAATATTTTTTTTTCCAAATTCATTTTTCATTTTTTTAAATCGCCCCTCCCCGCTAAACGAAGGGGAATAGACCCCCCTCCAATACGATTTCTTTCTTGTCTAGACCCAACCTATACGCTCTAGCTTTTTGGAACATTGCTCCTGAATCACCCTGAAGGTACATCATATTATTAGAATACGAAATAAAATCATATTTCGAAATTTAGAGCTTTAAAATAAATCCGTGTTAGACGCCTATTTTTTTTCACTATCCATTTAGTTGCATCTTTCCCTATCTATAATAACAACTTTGTTAAAGGTCTTTTTCATTATTCGTTTTAGATAGAATTTGTTCATTGCATATGCCATTGTTGTATCAAATTCATCTATCGATTCAAAAAAAATCAACTCTCTACAATCTATCCTTTAGAAAATAATTGTTTTCACCACTTCCTTTTGCCCCCATTTACCCTATTTAATGTTTGAATTTTTAAAAATCCTTTATTTGTCTTCATCTTAAGGTTATAAATTTTCAAAAAAAGCTATAAAAGATTTTTTTGTATCGCTAATAGTTTATTTTTAATTCTTAAATGAAATACATACCAAATTAGGCGTAAAAGTTTGGCCACACCGGAAAGGTATGCCGTTGCGGTAAATGTATAATAAAAATTCCACACCTCAACGTTGACGTTCCAGTTTGGAAGTTTTTTCATACAATTACCCGTACCGCTACCGCATAACTTTTCGGTGTGGTCAATCCTTAACAGGAGACAATGGCGTGGATTTTTCGTAGATGCTGCCGGGTTTCATCGATTTATAAGACGTTATCATTTATGGCAAACAAAAAAATCAAAATTTCTTCATACTTTTCCTCAGTAAGAAAATACCTTTTAATTAACACTAATATCATCGTTTATATTTAATTTTTAATATGGCGTTTTTTGGCCTACATTTTGTCGGCTCTCGTTGGTAAAAACTCTCCGTTTCCTTTAAATCGGACAAATCTCCACCATGTTCAAAAAAGAGATCCTGAGAACCCCGTAAAAAAGACATTCAGCCCTATTCTGCTATTTGATTCACGTGAATCGAAAAATTTCGTTTCTTTATCACGTCAAACTGGCTTTGAAAAACCTCTAACTTTCGAAAGCAAAAAGTTGCTTCCGTCTGTTTAAAAAAAAATTTGCTTAAGTTCAATTTTAACCCTCATTTAAACCCTTCTTATTTTAGACTTTCACGTGAATCGAATAGCAGAATAGGGCCGATTATCATACGAAGTAAGAATAAAGGTAGGCCTTAAAACTAATGGTACAAGCAAATGCAAAAACACCAAAATGCCGTTGGCCTCAGATGTGGAAGAATACAAAACCGGGAGGCTTGCCGCAGATTTATGAGGTCAACCCGTTGAACCTGGTAGGTTCAACGGGTGAAGTCTGTAAAGCAGACCCATTAAATAGTTATGATCCCCACGACATTGAAATCATAACAGCGCCCAGTAAAAGGAAGAAGAAGATAAGCCTAAAATGCCCCCCAAATAAAAACACAAAATTATATTATTATTAATATTTTTAATAAATATTATTATGTCTTAAGTCTAATTCAAAATTTAATACCTTTTGACTTATTTGTAATAATTATAAGTTTATAAATTTTTATCTCAATCACTATTTGACGATATACAATATTAAAATTGAACTTTTTCACGCATATATGTATATAAAAGTGAGTTCTGTTGTTAATAAATTAACAATTTTCTGTACAATAGATTTCAGTCATCAATTCTTTTCTCACCATTAAACTTTTGTTTTAACAATGTTTACAGTTTAGAGTTTTGGATATACATAATATAATTTTCGAATTACGCTGCTACATTATATAAGAAAGGAATAAACCAACTATTGAATTTTTGTTTTGCATTTATGACTTGTGTTGAACGTATTAATAATATAAATTGAACTACTTGACCTATTAACAGACAATATTAAACAAAATATTTACATAAACTAAATTCATTTAATAAGTATTTATATTATATGTATTTTATATTAGGTTACATATCTATGCATTCTTTTCAATTTCAAGTAACTAGTATATACATATGTATGTCAGGAGCAAACCCCTCATTTTTTAGTAAATAAAAACTGATAGTAAATTCTTTTGTTGCGTATAGCATTATTGCCCATTACGAAAATCGACTATTTTACCTAACTTCGGAACTCTACTTCTTATATAAGTAAACGGTTTATTAAGTTTATTATTAATTATTTGAATTATATATATGTATAAGCAGCTTTCTTAGTATAATTTTTGTTTAAATAATGTTTTTATTTTCCTTAAAGGTGCCTCCACACTTTATCTCAAAAAGTATAAACACATATCAAAAATGTCAGAATAAAGTCATGTTCTAAGATGTAGAAACAAGATTTGACAACAGGTTTCACAAAAAATGTCATACCCTTCCCAACGTTTTCCCTTGGGTATACATACTTTAAGATCTTCTTCCACTTTTTTTTCACAGATAAATAGTTGCAGGGGACATTAATTGTTTGTTTTTGTTGCATGAATAGTTATCAATATTATGATTGTAAAATGATAGCAATACACATGTGTTTATGTCTGTATCAGATTCCAAATACATATTATATCAATAAATATATTTAGTCTTGTGTAGTTTGTCTTCAAAAAGTGTAGACAAACCGAAAGAAAACAACAATAAAAGTATAGATACTATCAAATTATTCTTTTATTTACATTGCTTTTTCACGAATATCAGTAATCAGTAATCACTATTTACTTGCGATATAGGTACTACATCAAGTTATGCATTCTAGTAAAAAAAGAGTAGAGATAACAACCAGACATGACATTTCTATGATAGAGATTGCAAAAAAGTGGGTCCCGGAATTTCGTCTGTCTATACCGATTGATATCAAATTTGGTATATAGCATTTTTTGGAGACTCTCTAAAAGGGTTTTTGAACCAAAATTAACGGTTCCTGTTGTATAAAAACTTCGGAAAAGATTAATTTTTTCGAATTCGCCTCCAACGATTTTGTTAAAAAATAAAATGCACGACTGGGTCGCACGAACTTGATCTTAGAGTTCAAGTTGCTTAAATTTTTCAGACTTTTTATATAGAAATTTGGAAAATGTAGGTACAACAAAAATTAAATTCGTTTTAAAAAATAATAAAACAAAATCAAAATCAGAAATGGAATTGCCCTCAAAAACATGTATGCAGTTTTGATTGATATATAAAGATGCATTTTTAGAAAAAAAAATTTCAAAATCGTTAGAGCCGTTTTTTAAAAAACTAAATTTTTATAAATAATTTTTTCAAACAAAAAGTTTTAAAATAAAATTGGTATACCATTTTGTAGAAATCAATAATCAACATCTAAAAACAAAATTTCAAAAAAATACAATGTCCCGTTTTCTAAAATTTGATTTTCAAAAAAAAAATTCAAAATTTTATAAATTTTTAATTATATAAATGCTTCTTCACAAAAAGTTTCGTTGAAATCGAATAAGCCGTTTTGGAGAAAATCGGATTTAAAAAAAAAAAAACGGTTTTATGGCAGGTTTTATTCAAAAAAAAATTTTTTCATAAGAAGGTAGACCTTGTCTTAAAACTTACATTTGAATTTTTTTAACAAAATGGTTGGAGCCCTTTTTGGTCCAAAAAAAATTAATTCCAAAAACCCCTCTGGAGAGTCTCCAAAAACTGCTAGATACCAAGTTTGAAGTCAGTCGGTCCATCCGTTAAGGATGTAGCTCCTTATACAGACAGACAGACGGACTTCCCACGTTTTTGGCATTCTCTACCATAGTAATATCATGGAAAAATGTTATCTCAACTTTTTTTTGTACGAATGCATAACTTAATATATAATCCCTATATGGCAAGTAAAAAATAATATGATAGTTTTTGGGCAAAATCTATCTTTTCATGAAAATTTTATTTTTCCAAAATCATTATTAATTTGATTTTCGGCAAAACTACAAATTCAATTTTAACGAAATATTTTATACAAAACCATTTATATGAAATTTTGGTTTTAGATGTTGATTAGTGATTTATACAAAATGGCATACCAGTTTTATTTTAAAACTTTTTTCCAAAGAAATATTTATAAAAAATTAGTTTTTTAAAAAACTGTTCCAACGATTGGAATTTTTTAAAAATTGTATCTTAGGTCCAATTTATTCACACTCCATTAAATTTAAAGTCGCCATTAAAAAAGGGAAATTTTAAAATTTGTATGCGATTTGACAGTTTTATAATTTTTAATGGAGCCTTTAAAAATAATGGAGAGTGAATAAATTGGGCCTTATTAAGAGAAATCAAATTGCATACTTGTTTTGGAGCTCAATTTTATTTCAGATGTTGTTTATTCCTTTGAAAAACGAATTTTATGTTTATTTTTTAATTTTTTGTTTTTATGTACCCACAAATACCAAATTTCTAAAAAACCTTAGCAACTTGAACTTAGACTTCAAGTTGCAAGTTCGTGCGACATAGGCTTACATTCCATTTTGTTTGCATCCACAATTGAATCATTTATTTGGAAAACATGATAAGTCCATGATTTCAATTTTTTCAGGAGAAAAAAAAAACGTTCTATTTTCTTTTGATATGCGTAGAAAAATTTATAAAAAATAAATTCTGTAGAACTCTTGCCTAGCTACAAAATACCGTTTCGTTTTTAATTTTTGGAGCGATAGCTCAAAAGATAAAAAATAAAAACGCTTTTGGACTTATCATACTTTGAAAATAAACGGATGTGAAATTAGTTTTTAAATGGATATGCAATTTTGCTTTTAGCCCCAGTCTATCAAACAATTGTATTTGAGAATAAAATACAATGTCCGGACTGCTTATTTAACTTTAAAGTAGCTTTAAACTTAAGATTTTCAGCCATTAATATAATATACCATTTACAAAAAAAGAAGCTGTTGTTTATTTTCAAAAGATGATAAGTCCGGGACTTATTCTGTTTTTGTTACTAAAAAAATATTTCGCGTACCTGTAAAATCGGATATAGATGGAGTAGATACTTCATATTTTAAAGACAGACGTGGTTATCCCTGGAGTACAAATTTAGTCAAAAAAACGAATTTTGAAAAAAAGTGGACTTATCATGTTTTGCAAATAAATGATTCAATTGAGAAACAAAATTAGGCAGTTGAATCATACCAAAATAGTTAATTTGTTTTGTTTTCCTGCGATCTGCTTACACTTTTATAAGACAAGTTACCTCATTAAGAAATAAACACATATTATTATAATTTTACAATGATTATATATATATGTACCTACTCCTTCGTATTGATTGATTCATAAAAAATAACTATTGACCAGTATTTATACTGTTCGACATAATGTCAAGGCTCTTTTCATGTTTTTTTTTTTTTTTGTCATATGACCCGTGAATATTTAATAACAGAGGGACTCGCATCATCAAAATCAATAAAGGTTACCAATGGACATTTGTATGTTTATTTTCACTTCTTATTAAGCATTTCTAAGGCAATTGAATATTGATGGACTAACGAACAATTTTTGCCGAGTAAATTCTATAACTTTTAACTTGTGGATAAAAAAAAAAAAAAACTTTACAGTAAATTAGAAGTTGAAAAATGTATATTTCAACTAACCAAAATTTCCGCTGCAATTTTTGTAATTATGTTTTTACGTACATCTAAACACAACTTTTAGTCGTGTATTGCGTTTATAATTGCATCATGACGTAGTAGATTTGATTTGCCTATTGAACATGACATATGTATATATAATCAAATAGGAAAAGAATTTTGTTTGTAGCATTAACATAAGTGAGAAAAGTTGTATTATGAAAGTTTTATGTTTGTCGCAATTAAAATTGTCAACTATGTATTTAATTTTTTTTTTTTAATAATGAATAAAAATGTACTCGTACATTCATAGATAATAATAATAATAATTTATGTTTAAATCAATTAAATCTTTTTCGTTATAGGAAGATTTTTTTAAGTTTTTTATTGGATACAGTCTTACATAATGCATAAATTAAAATTATTATCTTTTAGTGTCCCGAAATAGAAACAACTTTAGTAACTGTATTTAGCAGCAACTATGCCAAAACTTAATAACTAAAACACGTATGAGAATATATATTATTATGAGGAAAGTGCTGTATGTAGACGTAAGTCACTGAATGATCTTCTAATCTGAGGCTATACAAAAAGAAAATTACATAGGAATATTGCACTAATAGTTTCTCGATTTTGAATTATAAGTCAGCTTTACATCCAAAAGAAACATCTAGTGAATTGCATGTGCGTTAGACATCCTCATCGATGTTGGCTTCCGAATAATTCAGTCCACTACCGTCATCATCGAATCCATACAAATATCACATGATCATGATTTGAAGTGCTACTCATTGATCTATTGTCCGATATATTCGTCTCTGTGGCTCTGGAGTATAATGAACGCGAGTTCGAAAATGTTGCGGTGATCCAGGAACACTTTCAGAACCACGTCTGGGTGGCGGGAGTGGGGGAGAAGCATTTATGAAGCTGAAAGGTATTTTATTTTTTTTTAAATAAATCTATACTAAATAACGTCTTTTATTTAAAAAAAAAAAATATTACCGTCTATTTAATAACGGTGACCCCGGTGGCTGTCCACTTAGTTCTAGTAAGTTTTTTCTTAAAAGAAGAGGTGATTGTCCGCGGTTATATCTCGGAGGGGGGTCTGGGCTACGATGTCTTCGATCGATGCCTGTCAATATATGTGGGCTTGGAGACTGGACATAACATCGCTGTATTCCATCGGTTGTTTTATTTAAATGATGATCAACACTACACAACGTTTGATCAGTCATCATTTCCGTTGAATTTGGTATTGAACTACTGGGATTTAACAGAGATGATTTCCCACTGCTACAAGGTTCAGATTTACGATAAAAACTTCCACAATTATCAACAGGATTTGTTCGATTATCTCCACTTTCTCGACATGAAGAATTTAATTGCAGCTTAACGTAAGAAGAAAACTGACGTTTCATTGCACCTGTAAGAATATTAAACCATCCTAAAAAATTTAAGAGATTTTGATGAAAGTGGTGATGGAAGAAAAAAGCACATGTAGGCATGAGATTCAAACAACAAGCAAGCAAAAGTAAGTAGATAAATATAATAAAAGAAAAGAGCATAACGCCTAATCTGAGTATAAAATAACAGAAACGATCGGAGAAGTGAGGCATTTGCGGGTCTAAAGAATTTGTTGAATTTCGTTTTCGATTGGTTTCACTCAAGGATTCACTCATTCTGAAATCCAATAAAAATTACCTCATAAAAAAGTCGGATTTCTTAAGAAAAAAAAATTTATCTCGGTTATTTATGGAATATTCCCAACAATGTTATACCATTTTGAAAAGAGAATTGAACACACTAACTTTTAAGGCAACTTGCCGAAACATTGTAGTGCATTTTTTTTCACTACGGCTCATTGAATTAGAGTCATGTAAAATTTTTTAGTAATAAGTTGGGTAAAAAAGTAATATTTTCTTTAAAACTGATACAGCTGAGTTAAAATTTTTGCATTTGATAGTAGGGTTATTCAAGGTTCCGTAACAAAAGAAAAAAATGAGAAAAATTAAGATTTGTAGTCACGGCACATGAAAAACCGTCACAGGATGACCATTTTTTCGACTTTTTTTCAAATGCCCATAACTCCCAAAATATATGGCTGCGATTTTTTAAAATTATTTTTCTGATAACTGTCACCACCTACCCTATCTACCGTTTTCGTTTCGACGTTAACTTTTGGGACACCCTGTATACATTAGAATTAAATGGAACAGTCTGACTAAATGCACTACATTTATCAAGCAAAATATTGCACATTTACAGTAAATCACAAGATTTTTGCACAATATACCGAAATAAGCGATTCGAAATAGTCTGCTTAAAGTAAGACCAAGGATCTAAATACTTGGGAAGGCTTTCTATCATAATTTTGATTAATTCATAAAACTTAAGATCGATATATTATTTTTTTTTTTTTCTCAACTGGACGGACTTCGGTTAGTTTTGTTTTATATTATATCCTTGTATCGCTTCCACAAGATCAATAAAATGTCTTATTAATTAAATTTTTAACCAATATATTTCGAGTAAAAAATTCCTCATCATCCTCAAAATCATGTTTTTTAATGATTCTTTCATGGCAATTTATTTAGAAGGTGAATGGATTGCACTCTTTAGAGAAGCACATTGTGGTAGACGACGTTTTTCGTTTTATTGTCAGACGGAAGAACAAATAACGCAGATGATTTTTCGACCCGTGAACACAAACTTAAATTTTGTTTTACCACCCATTGGTCACATCAGTTTATGTATAAAAATGAATGTGTGCTAATATATGTTGATAAAAATGTAGAAATCCACCACTGACAAACTATGTATATACAAATACATAATTCATATTAAAAGTGTATATACAAACAAGGCCCAGTTTCACAACCAGGGCCTAAACTTGAGTTCAGCTGAACCATAGTTTAGTTTGAGTTTAACTCGTTCGGTGTCACAGTGAAATCTGAATTTCTGATCATTTGAGCTTCGTTTAACAATGTATAGTGTGACATAACGGAATTAGTACGTAACTTTTATATGGTTTTTCAAATATTTTTCCTTGTCTCCCCTATATATTTTTTTCATATTTCTATTACAAGTGTGATTTGTTTTGCTAAAATTCAATTCCCTTTTTTTTCTTGTTTTTCAGGTTTCAGGTTATTTCGTTTTCAGTTTTAATGAAAAAAAAAATAATAAAAATAAGTTCAATGCGAAATAACAAAAAAATTTGAAAGTTGAGGCATAACGAATGAGTGGTATCACAACGGACCAATCATGGTCTAAGTGTATCAGCTCTCCTGCTGATAGCCACGTTAACCTAACCTAACCTATAACGAATGAGTACTCTGTTTTATAGCTTTATGTGTCTTAAAATCGAATTAAAAAATTTGGCAGCTTTAATTTTCGAATTTATATGATTTTCAGGGAAAAAATCAATACAAGTTTTCTAATTATAAATTAATTAATGTATATAGGCTTAGTTCAATTTAAATCAAATTTTTAATATTTGAACTGATGCCAAAACTCAAAACTCGCGTTACTTTACCCCACCCCTTCTGTATACTCAGCCTACAAATAAAATTCATGTTCAAGCAAACAAAACAAATTAACTTATGAAGGCACTTCTGATGTTATGTGACGTTGTGAAAAAATAAGACAAAGTTAATTGATATTCAAGAAAATGGCGTGAAACCGAAATACTTACCAAGATCATCTCTAGGAGCGTTCTCTTTTAATACAGGAGATGCTGAACCGGTGTGACGACCGGACACGAAGTTTTCATATAATTTATTTGTTTTCACAGCCTCACAGTTGGGAGTCTCTAAAAAGTTTGAATAAGGCAGATTCGAACAATCATTAGTTGGAGAAGAAGGCGCTCGACTCGCCCTTAAACTATTGATAGGTAAGTATTGATTGCTAAGCGAAGAATAACCATTACTATCCATGTGTGCAGAGCTAGATTTTGAAGATTGACTAGATGTTGACGGAGTCGATTGGTTCGTTGAAATCGGTATTTGAGATGTTTGATAGTTTGGAACATAACTATTCAAAAAAGGATTGGTAACTCCATCGGAGTTAAAGCGTTCTTTATCCCGATATTGATTTTGTTGATGATAAAACCGTTGAAGAACTATTTAAAAAAAAATATATGAGGGTTTAGTGGAATATTCATGAATTATAATAAAATAAAAACTATTTACCAATAGGGCTTTGATTTCCTTGTTTTTGTAGAGGGAATTGAAATGACTGGCTTTCGGGTTTATTTGTAGAATTCAATGGCATATCAAACCTTTTAGGTAACATCGCAGGTGTATTCTGCATCAGTTCTGAGCCATAGCTATCAGTTCTGTCGAATAGAGGTGGTTCATGGCAATTTGACATTTTCCAAGTGGAATCAATCTGGCTATTTGGTGGAATTGGATTTCTTTTTTGACTAAAGGGTGACGTCGTTAGGTTACGCATAATAGATTGTCCTTTAAAATATGATTAATCAATTAATAAAATTTAACGCAAAAAAATATAAACATACCAATACTACTAAACATTGATTCTTTTCGAGGACTTTCACAATATTTTTGATTAGATCCTATTTTTCTTTGCATAAACGGTGATTTTCTATAGAATGTACTCATATCGTTAACAATATTTTGTTCAATATTTGGTGTTTGAGAGATATTTATTCTATTTGAAGATATGGGTTCGGGTATAGATGATGATTGTTGTGGTCGCAATTCCTGATGATTATTGTACTGGGGAAAAGTTTTTGGTTTTATTGTTGTTGTATTTGTTGGTGTTGTTGTTGTTATAGTTGTTGTATTTGTTATCAAGTAGTGCTGATAGCTAGGTATTTGAGTTATTTTGACAGGCTTGCGAAGTAATTCTGAGCTGGAAATTATTGTTTTTGCTGTTGGTGTTGTTGTTTTTGTTGTTGTTGTTAGAACTGCTGATGCTGCGGAGTTACTTGCACTTAAAACTCTGAAATTAAAGTAAATTTATATTGCTTTGTTTTTTTTTTATAGCTTTAAATTCCTTTTTACGTATGCACTATTGTACTAATAAGTCTAATTATAAACAGTGATTATTATTAATGTGCAGTTTTTAAGGAAAACATATGAATAAATATGTACCAAATAAAATTTCGATTACAATAACTATAATAAAACTAGTGATTACACTTTTTATTCAATAATTATTTGGCTGTTGTCAAATTCCATTGATAATCTTGCTGGTATTGATACGAAGGCTTCAGGCATCACTCACTCGTCAAAGATATTTCTGTTTTCCAAAAGAATACTTACAATCTAGTAAAATTTATTAGCATTTTTTTCGAACGTGGAGATTATCATGACACTTTGACTATAAATTGGACGATAGCTAAATAGTTATCGTCCTGAATTATTTGTAAACCAAAGTAACCCTTTATACAAATTTCGTCAATTTTATAAAAACTGTTTATGTAATTTAGCACCAATAAAATTGTTTACAATTAAAACAGCTTATTAACCATGAAAGAACAATTAAAAATATGCAATATTATATTCTCATATCTTTCATCTTTATTTTCATTTAACGTCCGCTTATTCCAAAATAAAACACATTTTCTACTTGGTTGTTAATAATTCTAACTGTAACTTTTAGAATTACACTGGTTAAAAGACAGACAGACAGAATTGCCGGACCCACTTTTTTGGCATTCTCTATCATCGTAATGTCATGTCTGATTGTTTTCTCGAGTTCGATTTTTTTTACGAATCATAAACTTGATCAAAAAAAAATAAAAAAAAAACAACTAGTAAGCACCGTTTAAACACCGCTATAATTCTAGCTTCTAGATCTTGATTGTACAACTTGGTTCACTCCTTCAATGTAAATCCAACTCAGTACATGAGAACATGCTTAGTTTAAAAAAGTTAAAATACTTTAAAAGTTACGTTGCGGAACTGACCCAATTAATAAATTAAGTTTTGTGAAAAAAGGTCATGTTTCTGAAATTGATAACTTTCTTTACTCAAAATATCACAAAAATAGTATTTTTGGAAGTTAAAAATTCGATATCTCAAAAACTTCGCGTATAAGAGCAATTCTGATACTAGATTCAAATTAAGTTCAGAAGATCAAAGTCCAAAAATTATTATTAGGTTTCTATTACAAAATCTGACTGGTCAATATTACTGTCATTTACGGAAAAATCGATTAAAAAATATTTGTTTTTTTTTAACATTTCCCAATACGGGAAAATAAATCAGATCATCTGAGTTTGATTTAAATTCTGTAAGAAATCGGGTGGCAATGGTGCAGTGGTTGTAGTGCTTGACTGCTAATTTTGAGGTGTTGGTTCGAGCCCTATCTTAGACAGCATTCTTTTATTTATCTCCCAGCTTGGACGCCAATATTGGTAATTTTCTTGAATTATGTTTTGATTTTGGTTGAAAAAACTCTACTGTCAGAGTGATTTGCGTTATGTCCTTGATTTAATTGATTGTTATTGTTGTTTTGTCACAAAACCTATACTTAATAGATTTTTTAAAAGACTCAAAATTTTTCGTATAGATTTAGTTTTAAATTTGCATTTAACATTTTTAATAACTTCACCTTTAAAATAAATTGCAATACATATTAACTAATTTTATCATATTCAATAGTTTTCCTAAATAATTTTCTATTTCTAATTTTATTTGGCCATTAAAAGAATATCTCATCTAAATTCTACCCAAATTATGTATATATTTTTTAAATTTAATTTCTTTATACATCTATTTAAATGAAGCTAGTATTTAGGTGTGTTAATAAATAAATTAAATAAAACATACTTCTATTGAAATCATTGTTATCGAATCAGAATCTGTAGGAAAGCTCTTTTCTAGAGTTGCCTATTTCTATTTCTAATTTTATTTGGCCATTCAAAGAATATCTCATCTAAATTCTACCCAAATTGTGTATATATTTTTTAAATTTAATTTCTTTATACATCTATTTAAATGAAGCTAGTATTTAGTTGTGTTAATAAATAAATTAAATAAAACATACTTCTATTGAAATCATTGTTATCGAATCAGAATCTGTAGGAAAGCTCTTTTCTAGAGTTGCCGCGAACATTGATTTGGCCGAATACCGAATATTCGGCCATGCTCCTCGGCCGAATACCGAATATTCGGCCAAGGACACTCAGATAAAAACGTTGGTAATTTCAAAAATTTTATACTTTGTCTCAAGAATAGATGTGGCTTAAAAAAATTCCCAACAACATCGTATTGTAACGATGAATAACTGCACTACTTTTAAGATAAATGTCTGAACACACTATCTACTACTGCAAAGGTAGACATCTAAAATCGAATTATATATGAGGACTGTTCGCCAAGATCGAACGGAAGACCCATACAAGTGGTGGTCAACACATACTACAAAATTTCATATTTTGACAACATTTGCTAAAGTCTACCTTTCTCCCCCTGGAACAAGTGTTTACAGCGAAAGACTATTTTTCGAAGCAGGAATAGTCTACGAAGATAAACGTAATCGTTTACTACCAACAAATGTTGAACAAATAGTTTGTTTCGTTACACTTCTTGCATAAATCGGCCTCTTTTTACGTTATTAACACAAGCACTGCACAGTGGGTCACCTCCCATACAAAGTGCGGTCAAAAATATAATGACCATTTTTTTTTTAATGAAACACCTGTATTATCATTTTATATGATTTATTATTGCAAAAAAATGCATCAAGTCAGTTTTTTAAAATTTTGGTTATTTTCAAGAAAAATAAAAAAAGGTAAAAAAAAATTTTTTTTTGAAAATATAAACAAGTAAAAAATGGTTAATGCCGGAAATGGACCTGCCTAACAGTCGAGCACTTTACCCTTACCCTCTAGTTCAGTCTTTTATAAAAATAATAGTGCCAAAAAGGAATTTTTTTAGTTTTACGTTGTAATTTTTTTTTCTCCGTGTATCGTCATTTAAACTCGTATTACTCGAAAAGGGGTTAAAATTGCTTCGCTAACGAGCCCCATTACAATTACCCTTAATGTTATTTAACAATATAATTTATGTTTTTAGAAAGTATTAAACTTCTCGTTTAATATCCATAACAATTTAATACTGTTCACAATTTTTAACACCCGCTATCACTATCGCAAGTTGACACCTTATAACTGCAGCGATAAGAAAACTGTACATTTTTTTATATACCGACTTTGAATGGCTATTAAGAAATGAAAAAAGGGGTAACCGTCAAATTTTTTTTTTGTTTTGGTTCGATGGGAGATTGTAGAACGTTGTTTAATCATTGGATTTTAAAAAATTGACATTTACTTTTTTTATTTTTGACCTATGGCGGGACCCACTGTGCACTGTTTGGAAAAATCATTTTTTTGTTCAATTTCTTGTTCACTTTTTGGGTAAATATCACGGATTATGTTTCTAAGGTTCTTTTTTTGTTTTTTTAATGTCTGAAAGTCAAAGCATAACAATTAAATGAGTACATTCTGTACTAATGATAATAATCTATATCTAATGATATTATAAATTATATTATAATTATAAATTTAAGTAGTTAGGATTAATTCTCTATATAATTTTTTTCGTTATTTGTTAGCATGTTAACTGTTCATATAAGCTTCAAGTGCAGTTCGAGTGTATAAGAAGATGTATCCGCTTGAATTTTGTCTTTTCATTTTGTTAAACATGCGATGTTTTTGCCAATTAATGTGATGAAATGTAAGTGATCCAACATTGTTTTTTTTTTTTATTTATTCGTCATATGAAACGAAAAAAAAATTTCAAAAAAAACCGCCAGGGAAGCCAACATTTTAAAAGAATGTATTCTTCGCTTACTTACACTTGAGTTACAATCAGTTTGTTAATATATGGTTTGGCTGTTTTCATCGGAAACCAACATAGATCATGCACTTTATCTTTTCAAACGAATCCAATCTAGTCCATTGAAATGTTACATTAACCTTGCATTTTGGGTAGGACAAGATTTTTTTGTTTTGATCTGTAGGGGAGGTTAATGTGAGTATACAATTCAGTTTTCGGGGTTGAAAGCCCCCCCATTTGGCCGCCATCTTGGAAAAAGGGGTGTTAACTGTTTTTTATCGATATCTTGCGAACCGTAAGTCCCACAAAAAAAATGTCTGAAGGAATTTTGTAGATAATTTATTTCTCTACAATTTTGATTAAGGTACTTTTTTCTGTAAAATTGAAAATAAGAAAGATATACTTGAAAATAGATGTACATTTTCAAGAAAAAATTCTTTGAAAGGCCATAGCTTTTTTTCTACAACTTTTAGTGAAAAAATACTCATGACAGTTTTTAAAGATCATTTAATTTCCAACAATTTTATGTGCTCATTTTGCAGATTTCGTTTATATAAAGCTGCTGCAATGGTTTTACAAAAAAAAGGTAACAAATTATTTTCGTACTTTTATATGTTTATTTTATTTTTTTTACTTCAATACAGACTGATTCAAAAAGATATGTAGGTTGTGTTGAAATAAGAAAAAAATCAAAGTACGGGGGGTCCATTCCGTACCGTTTAGTGAGGAGGGCAATTTTCAAAAAAAAAAATGTCTTACTTTTGAAAAAAAAATTACTAAAAATCAACGGTTACACCCATTTTAACGTGTTATATTTTTTTGTAAAGCCGAAAACCTTTTCTTTTATATTATTTTTAATTAAACCTGTTTTATGGAATAGCTTTTCAAAAAAATAATTTTCAAAATAAAAACTTTGAAAAAAAATACGAAAAAAATATTTTGAACTAATTTTTTTCAAAATTTTATATAATTAAGCACTAATTAAATTTTCAAAATGCATTGCTGTAATGTGTTTTCAAACAAAAACAGAAAACCGGATGCAAAAAAGTCTTGTCGTTTTCGAGAAATTAAAAAGAAAACCTGTTTTATGGAATAGTATTTTGTGAAGGAAAAATAAAAATAAATACAAACTATACAAAATTTATTGAATAATTACATACTTTTTTAAAGTAAAACAAACAATAATGGGGTTATTAGAAAAAAGTAGTTATGTTTTCTTTTTAATTTCTCGAAAACGACTAGACTTTTTTGCATCCGGTTTTCTGTTTTTGTTTGAAAACACATTACAGCAATGCATTTTGAAAATTTAATTTGTTACCTTTTTTTGTAAAACCATTGCAGCAGCTTTATATAAACAAAATCTGCAAAATGAGCACATAAAATTGTTGAAAATTAAATGATCTTTAAAAACTGTCATGAGTATTTTTTCACTAAAAGTTGTAGAAAAAAAGCTATGGCCTTTCAAAGAATTTTTTCTTGAAAATGTACATCTATTTTCAAGTATATCTTTCTTATTTTCAATTTTACAGAAAAAAGTACCTTAATCAAAATTCAAAATTCCTTCAGACATTCTTTTTGTGGGACTTACGGTTCGCAAGATATCGATAAGAAACAGTTAACACCCCTTTTTCCAAGATGGCGGCCAAATGGGGGGGCTTTCAACCCCGAAAACTGGATTGTATACTCACATTAACCTCCCCTATAGATCAAAACAAAAAAATCTTGTCCTACCCAAAATGCAAGGTTCGGTCAAATTTTTGTAACATTTCAATGGACTAATCAATGACATTGTGGAACGAATCTAACCAATTTTCATGTAGCTAATATTTTGTTTTTTTTTTTTTTTTCGAACGGATTTACAATTTGTTTTATTTATTTTTCATGAAACGCTTCGACTGTATTTAATTCTTTAAAAATAACTCAAAAAGACAAACTGTTTGAAATGTTATGAAACTTGCCAAACAAATATAAACTTTAATACCCATGTCCGTTGCAGCAGAACGAGTTTATTTGAACTTTGTTAAAATAAAAAAGGACATACCTATACAAGCATAAAGGAAAACTATATTTTTTTCGAGGTCGTTACAGTTTTTACCAAATGTTGCACTTTTTGAAAAAATTGATACATTTTCAAGTACATTTTTGTAAATAATTGTTATCTAGTTTTGTATAAGAATTATATTTTTTTAAGTCTGGTACCAGCGCAGATGTCATATATCACGAATGTCTCTTAGGTTTGAAAAAAAAAAATAATCTGTTTGACGAATCTGATCCGCACAGAAAAGAACAGAAGAGATCCGAAAGGTACAAGTTTTTGTGTTTCATGAAAAAACAAATGAAAAGTGTCAATTGTCAGCTATTTGTTTGATTGTGATAAAAATAAGAGAAAATAAGATTTTTAAAAGTGAATTTCATAAGAGTTTTTGATTAATAACAAAACAAAAATCATTTCAAGAAATGATTTTTTAAATTAAAATTTTGCAACTTATATAGACAACTGTCAATCTTGTTAAATACGAAGTTGAAGTTTTCTGTTCTTTCTTGTTTCTAACAGTACTTACAAACTTGTGCTGCTCTGATCTATTCTGTCCTAGATTTTTTTCATTAAACACCTAATATTTATAATATATATATATTAACAACCTAATATGAGCTGAAATGTGAGCTAGCTTCTCACATTTCACACAAGACAACATCAAGAACAATTTTAAACTACGTACAGAAATAACTAAGAAATTCAAGTGTGACTGTATGTATACATATTTTATTTCTTTGAAAATTCATTACTCTTATTACTATTAAATAAAAATTTAAAAAAAAATATTATCCTATTTAAAAATACATATTAAAAAAAAACATGCAGTGCGAGTAGTTATTAGGATATGGGTTGTATGAAAATTATTTTATTTTTTACACAAAAAAGGAAAAAAAAAATAAAAACTTGACCAACAGAAATTAAAAATCAAATATACTTACTGGGACAAAAGATTAGGAATTAAGTAACCTACAAATAAATTTAAAAAAAAAAATCAATCAGTAGTAAAGAACAAAACAAGGACAAGTGTTATAAATAATTATGGATATCAAATTTAAATTAAACAAAAAATAAATCAATTTTTTAATGACAAACAAAACGTTAAAAAAATCCTACAAAACGGTTAATAATTAAGTTTTTCAAAATAAAATAAAAGATTTGATCAACATGCAGTTAAGATAAAAAAAAGTCAAGATATGTAAAGACGATATCACGAAACTGTATTCTCACCTTTAACTTTATTTATTATAGTGATAGCGCGACATTATAGAACGTTTTGTGTCAGTTAAGAATATGTAATTTCTTACCTATTATGTGTTCTGATTCCAGATGTTTCAACAACTGATCTAAACCAGAGTGGTATATCAACAAACGCTAGCTCGTAAGATTTAATAAATGGTTGTTCTAAGAGTTCCGGATATTTTGGTCGTTCTTGATGGTTTTTTGTCAAACTGCAAAAAAGTAATACATATTTCTAAACAAAAACAAAATTTTGTGGAAAAATGTTTTCTTTACCATTTTGTAACAAAATCGTGGAAATCTGAGCTAAAACCTTTATCTCGTGGAAGGCTGGGAGGGTCGGAATCCAAGACTTTTGTTAGCACTTCAAAATCAGTATTACAACCTTCGTAAGGAGAGCGCGCTGTTGCTAGTTCAACAAGCGTTATTCCAAGAGACCAAACATCGGCTCGAATATCGTATTTTGGTTTTTTGGGATCGATTCGTTCAGGCTAAAAGATATAATAAACATTATATTATAACATACATGAAACAAATTTCGTTTAAGTAATACTTATACACTCCTGCTCAAATTTATCGTACATCTTATTTATTCTATAGAATAACTTATTATTACTTCATATCTATCATTCTTCATATTATAGTATCATGGTTCTTTACTCAGATGAGATAGGAGTCAACTTAAATTCAATGGAAATGAAATGTTTTTGATGAAGATTTGGGAAGTGATTTTATGAAGTTTCTCAGTCAACACAAGAACTTTTTAGAGGCAGTTTAAATGTATATCATATGATTTGCAACAAGTATTGAGTAACTAAGTGAGATTTTTTAGACCTGTTTTAAGGACTCAAGGATAGGAGACTAATATACTTGAGCAGCATGCGGTTTCAATCAACCCTAGAATTAAGAGACGCTTTCGCCACCGAAATCCCCCTCCAGCTGAAGAGTCGGAGAATATTTTACAATAACACCATCAAAAATCAATCCACTTTGCAATATGCGCTAGAGGAGGCAATAAAATAATTGGAAAGAACTTTCACTTTTTTCTATTTTTTCCCTTTTTTATTCTTAAAAAAATAAAACAAAACAAAATAAAATACAAATCAGGTTTTCACAGCTTAAGTTATTAGATTTTTTATACTTTTTATAGGTTGATAATACTGTTGCTGTCTAACATTTTTTCGAGGAAACTCCGTTAAGACCTCAAAGAAGAGAAAATAAGTTGAATTTCTATAAGTGTCACATATTTAAAAAGAAGATTTGCAGCTTGTCTGCTCTTTCGGAGGAAAAAATTCTTGGGATTTGAGAACGGACGAACTGTTTTTACAGTTGGTAAGTTCCACACAGATTTTCCGTCTGATTTATTCACCGATTAAGTAGACTTTTCCCCAGGATAACGAGCTTTTCGCACCGTCAGAACAGTTTCACTCTGGATAAACGATTAAGACTTCGCAATGTTGAAACAGTCTTCCTACTCTCCCGTCCTTAAGCTTATTGATAAATTTCGTCAATTCAATTTAAAATAAAAAATATTTGATTAAAAAATCCAATAAAAGATACAAAAAATTAAATTAGGTACTTGAAAGAGTTTTGCTACTCGAAGCCTAATAGTTTTTTCTTTTTTTACAGTTTTTATCTAAATATTTATTCAGTTAAATTTTCGATAGAAACTGTGTTACGTTTATAATTGAGTCATTTGCTTCTCATTTCTCCATATAAGATATGTTAACCTTTTTTTATATTAATGTGTTTTTAATAGGTTTGAAACTGTTTCTTATTTATAAATAAGTCATAAAAAAGGCAATCCTTGAATATGCATCCGTAAAAAGCCTTTTTTTTATTCGATTATTTGTCGTTTATATAATGAACCTATTCTATTGACCGGCAGTGTATACAGGGTGTCCCAGAATGAGATAAGAGTATTTTGGGGATGATTATTGGGTATATTCTAAGAAAAAAATTGGAATAAAGGAGCCTGATGATCCGATTGGCATCAGTGAAACAGTGCTGTAACTCTAGATAGGTAGAAGCACCTTCAAGATGTTGTTGTTGTTATTGTTGTTGTTAAAAGATTGTAGTAAAATGACTTGAGTTTGTCCTTACAGATGTATGTATTATACTGCGCATAAAAAAACACGAAAATGAAAACATTATTTATTTTGCATTTTTTTTCAATTTTCATGCGGATGCAAAGAAGATGCGAAAAGGAAAGAAGTTGGGTGGAGCCAGCGAACGGCGCGTACTAGTGGGAGTCACACCGAGCAATACGTCTGTTACTGATTTTTTTAGGCAAAACCTTAGAGGATATAATATATGGAGTGCTTGTGCTGTTAGTTCCGTGAAGCTTTTATAGAGGGCTCTAGTTTCTTTAAGTTTTTCGGTGAGTGCATGCCTCCATTTTATTTTCATTAGATGGCTGTCATCAACAAGAGTGTTTATTTACAGCTGCGGAACCGGACTCGCACCCCTATCCATGTATATGGCGTTACAATGTATTAGGTATAGGAACAAGCACTCCATATATTATATCCACTAAGGGCAAAACACAGAAAAAATGCAAAAGTCTTAAATATAGTCCGATTTCCCTAGAGCCTTAAGTCGAATTTTAAATTGTATAGGAAATTTTTAGAATTAGGAATTACTGACCTAATTTACGAAATTATAAAATTTGGGGTGAAAACAGGCTACTAATAAAGATCTTTCTTTCCGGACAAAAAAAAAAGTGCCAGTAAAGAACTTAACGACAATTTCTACCCACTCCACAAGCCAGTCTTCCTAGGGTACAATTATTTAGTAGTGGGGTTTAATTAACCAACCTCTGTGTAACCGACTTGATGCAGAGAAGGTGGCGGTATTATTTTTTATTAAGTCTAATGCACCTATTTTTAATTTCTCTCATTAAATACAAATAAAAAAAATGTAATTTATAACTGTATCATTATTTTAATTCATTTATATTAATTTTGTATACAGGGTGATTAAGGAGTAATGTGCCAAAAAGCTAGAGGTTAGGTCGAGACAAGAAAAAAATCGTAAGAGGAGGGTCTATTCCCTCTCGTTTAGCTGACTTATTTTGGAAAAAAAAATTACACTGCACAACAAAATTAAAGTTTTTGTATGATGAATCCGAACTCAAAAAATATTCTATCAGCTCCCGTTTTTAAAATATTACCGTTAGAAAATGCAAAAACACCTGATTCTGAAGTTATGCTGCAATGAGGTAATTTTTTTCAACACTCTTTTGGAAGGTTTCTATAAAGAATTGCTTTTCTTCTTTAAAAATCTGTTTAAATCTTTGCGATATCTTTTTTATAATCCGAGATATTTTAATTTGAAGTTACTGCAGTTTGATATAACGTTATTGATAAAATAAGCCAAAACACACGTATTTAAACTTCAGACATCTCGGATAATAAAACAGATATCGGAAAGATTTAAACAGATTTTCAAAGAAGGAAAACAGTTCTTATGGAAACCGTTAAAAATTGTGTTGAAATAAGGTACATCACATCAAAGCATAACCTCAAAAACAGCCAAAACACGTTTTTTTCGCAAATTCTTACGGCAATTTTTCAAGAACTAAGATTGAAAGAACATTTCTGACTTCATATTCGAGTTAAGCATACCAAAAACTATTGGAAAAGTATACTTTGGTTTATTCATAATAAAAATAGTCAAATTTTGTTGACCAGAGCTATCAGCCAAAAAACGTGTTTTTGCATTTTCTAATGGCAATATTTCAAAAACTAGAGCTGATAGAATATTTCGAGTTCAGCACACCAAAAATCCTTGGAAAAGTATTGTATAGTTTATTCCGCCAAAACCTTGTTGTGCAGTGTTATTAAAAATCAACGGTTGTACTTACAATAACGTGCTATACCTTTTTGTAAAGCCAAAACCCTAGTCTTTTACAAAAATTTTAAGCAAAGCCATTTTATAGCACAGTTTTTGAAAAATTAATGTTCAAAATCAAAATTTTGAAAGAAAAAAATTGAAAAAAAAAAAATTCAAACTAGTTTTTTTCAAAATTTTATGTACAGTTGATTTGAAAAATATATTAAATAAAGCATTAAACATTAAAAGAGCTTTGATTTTGAAATTTTTTTAAGTTTTATTAAAATTTGAATTTAATAAAAATGGAATTTAATTTATTTCTATTCGCTAAGAAATAATCCAAAAACAAAATAAGCCTCAAATTTAAGCAAAATAATAGCAGTGATTTTCTTTTCTATTAAATTTAAATAAAACAAGGGCGAAAAAAGTTCAATTAAACGGTATTTTATTAGAGAAAAGGTAGTATTTGCTCCCATGACTCTTATTTTTCATGAAGTCGTAAAGTCATTGAGATCTTTGAGGTGTTATAGATCACCAAACCAACTCAACAACGATTCATAACTCCCGTTTTTTTAGGTTTTGGCTTTAGACACATCTCCTTTTATATCCCCCCAAAGTGTCTAGAAGGGATTGAGGTCTGAAAGACTAGGCAGGTCACTTTATGACCCCAATTTTAGTATCTTGAAACCATTGCCTGACTGCTCTGCTAGTGTGTTTTGAGTTATTATCCTGTTGGAAGACCCATTTAAGCTTCATTTTGTGTCGGAGTAATAGTAGCATAATGTTTTGCAAACTATTCAGGTGCCAGAGCTGTATAATTATACTTTTGATACAAGATATAAGGCCAAGTCCATAGTAGCAGAAGTATCCCCAAAACTTAATATTAAACCCTCTTTATTCTTTTGAGTATTCTCTGGATTGATGAGAGAAAATTGGTTCTTTATGGTGATTTAGGGTCTCGGCAATTTGTGTAACGACCGCCGAAAACTAAATTCAAAACTAGATACATTACAAAAACTAATTAACTTGGAGGATCCAGTTTAAAGTTTTGGGGATACTTCTGCATGCATTTTCCAAAATTATATTCAATGTATGTAAGTTTTGACTTTTGGGTCATTAAAAAATTCATATTGATCCAGCTATAGCAAAATTTTTCGACGTTTAAACGCATTAATTTTGGAAAATAAAAATTTTCAAAAATTATACAGGGTGTCCCAAAAGTAATGGATCAAACGAAATATGCTGATAAGCCAACTTAAGGGCTCTCAGAATTTGGTAACTTGTTCATCCCAAATCCTTACGGTTTTCGATTTAATGCAGTTTTTGTGAAAATTCGAAAAATCCCGACTTTGCAACAGTATTTTGCTTCCTCCGCTCATAATTGATTTTTGTTTTTTACAATTCTTTCACTAAAACATTGCCTAATAATAAGAATTAATTAATTAATAAAAATATTTTTTATTTCATACGCCATTTTGCTGCAACTTAATTAACAGTTCCATGTTTTATAAAAACTCAATTTTTTACTTTTATTTCAGAGCAGCATCCGGAAAAAAATTTGTATGGTGTGATACTGGTTTATTATTTTAAAAACTTGCAGTGTTATTGCAGTTTTCAAAAAAATTCCCAAAGTTGAAATTAGAACGAAAGATATTACAATTTAAATGCAACAAAACAACGCTTTTCAGAGAAAAATAACAAAGAAAAATAAACACATTTTCTCGACTGTTGTTTGTTTATTTCTTTTTGAATAAAAGTTTCGATTTTTGTTTGTTATTTTTCTCTGAAAAGCCCTGCAGCAAAATGGCGTATGAAATAAAAAATATTTTTATTAATTAATTAATTCTTATTATTAGGCAATGTTTTAGTGAAAGAATTGTAAAAAACAAAAATCAATTATGAGCGGAGGAAGCAAAATACTGTTGCAAAGTCGGGATTTTTCGAATTTTCACAAAAACTGCATTAAATCGAACACCGTAAGGATTTGGGAAAAATTCCGAGAGCCCTTAAGTTGGCTTATCAGCATATTTCGTTTGATCCATTACTTTTGGGACACCCTGTATAGGTACGATATGATTAAGAAGGCAACTTAGAGACAAATCAAATCCATTTTGATAATAATTCTCACAGATTTTATCAAAACTTTGGCCTATCCAAAGAAGCGTTCGTTTTAGTATTAGAAACTATTAATTTAAACAACGGCCGCCGTTCAACATACATTCCGTCTATATCTTGTATTACAAAACGAATAGTTTTTCAATACACATATTAAAATAATTTACTCTAACATTATGGTTATTTGTAGAAATATTAATATTTTTTTGTTTGTGGAGTTTGCAAATTAATCGGTGATTGAAATAAATTAATAAACACTTTTAAAAAATCAAATATTGTATCCAAAAACGAATAAATTCTCCAAAAACGAGACCTATTTAGCTATCGTTTATTTATTGACGATTATTGAGAAAATAAAAAAAAAAAAACAATTTCAATTTCGGGAATCGAACCTCAGACACCCGAGTAAGAGGCAACTACTAAATCACCTAGACTAACACGACTTCTAAGGATACGAAAACTTTTATTTATATATAGTCCGGTCAATTTAGACATCCGAGGTTACATTAGTAGGATTGTTGGAAACACCATCATAAATTAAATCTAAAAAGTCCTCATCGATCCGAGGTGTGGAAAAAAATTTACGGGGGGTCAAAGGTCACAAAAACTTTCTTAAAAATATTCCCCTTAAACGAGAATGTTTTTAAGAAAGTTGGCCACCTAGGTTTCTATGGATTTATTTTATACCACAGGTGTTTAAATTTTTCATAAAATACTTTTTTTACATTTTGCATCAAAAAATAGATTTCAAAATTTTTTTTACGAAAATGTGCAATAGCAATGCAGTTTTTAAAGCGTTTATGTACTCATACAATTATTGTAGAAAATGATAAAAAAAAGAAATAAATAAAATTCATTCATTCGTGGTTGTAGTGAACGAAAACATAAGATGATAAAATTTAAAATACACTGAACGAAAAAAAGCCAATATTTTATGAACTGGTTGCGATAGAACTTTTTTCTATCTGTTTTTAGAACAGTCATAAGTGTAGCTATCAACCGTTTTAGGGCTGTCCATTCTCTATCGTACACCCTGTATATATTCAGACCTATTCTAAACAAAAATTCTCAAGGAAATGGTTTCGGGAGAAGGGCCCCTATCGGAAAAATGGTGAAAATTTCCATTTTTTTTTGCTTTCCCCATATTCTTAACCATTGAAGAACGAAATTCAAGCTAAAAAATAATGAAATTTTAGGAACTTTTCAGTTGGGAGATTTTTTTCAGAATAGGCCTGATTATGACGATTTCGACTCAACTTCAATTTTTTGAATCGTTATACCTAAGAAACGGTGGGTCTTAGGAAAAAAAGTGTCATGACACTTTTTATATATAATAATCTGGTCTACAATTCTTGCATTGAAATTTTTTTGATAAGACTTACCGTTTTGCTGAAAATCGTGAAAAACCAGTTTTTGTGACCTTTGACCCCCCGTAAATTTTTTTCCACACCTCGGATCGATGAGGACTTTTTAGATTTAATTTATGATGGTGTTTCCAACAATCCTACCAATTTTCAGCTTGCTGGGAATTAATGTAACCTCACCCCCTTATTTTAGTCTAATTTGACCGGACTAATAAACTATTTAGGAAATATTGAATCAGAATTGACTTAAAATAGCTTTAAAGATTCTCAAACTGTAAAACGATTATCATCGATTCGATTATCGTTTTCAAAATTACGGAATGACCCCCCTGAAAACTTACCTCAGAATTTTTCTTACTATGTCTGGGGTGATCGCCGCCCATGGATTCTAGCTTTAAGGCAGTAAAATTGTTTTATTTTAATGAAAAACAATGAAATAATACATGCGCAAGCAGTTCAAAATAAAAAAAAGGATCTTTAAAATCATATTCTTTGATTTTTAAAGGTTTCAAGAGAATCATTTTTTCCTAGATAACATTTGAATTCTTTTCCTTCTTATTTGCCTTTTCTTATCATCGATTTATCTTTTGGATTTACATTATTATTATTTACTAAGAAATTGCGATTTTATTGCCTTAAAGCCCTTAAAGCTAGAATTAATGGGCTGCGAGCACCCCAGACATGGTAAGAAAAATTCCCAGGTAAGTTTTCAGGTGTTTTCAATGAAAAAAGTTGATCAATTCAGGGTTAATCCAATACTGTATCACTCTATTGTATCCTTATTTAGTCTGAATGTATATAATAATTGGCGAATGGTTAATGTTTCATAAATTAATTTATCAACAAGTCCAGCCACGTAAAAACAGAAAATAAAGAGGTTTTTTAGAAAAAAGTAGTTTTGGTTCTTTGTTAATTTCTCGAAAATGATAAGATATTTTTGAATTTGGTTTTCTGTTTTTATAAGAGCATTGAATTTTAAAAACTAAATTAGTACTTAATTACATAAATTTTGAAAAAAATTAGTTTGAAATTTTTTTTTCCAATTTTTTTTTCAAAATTTTGATTTTGAACATTAATTTTTCAAAAACTGTGCTATAAAATGACTTTGTTTAAAATTTTTGTAAAAGACTAGGGTTTTGGCTTTACAAATAGGTATAGCTCGTTATTGTAAGTACAACCGTTGATTTTTAATAATTTTTTTTTCCAAAACAAGTCAATTTTTTTTTTAAATTGCCCCTCCCGGCTAAACGATGGGGAATATTCGCATCTGCAGATGTTAACTTTCAAAAATCCGCATCCGCATCTGCATCCGCGGATGTGAAAAAATCCACATCCGCAACATCCCTAATTCGTACCACCATCAGCAAAAAGTTGACATATTGACACAAACAAAAAAACAACAACGCATCTTCTTCTCCTTAACTGTAGTGCATGAAGATATAACAGATAGACGAAAAGAATTTCGCTGAGTTACGTGAAATTGTGGACGATCAGGATCACGTCCACGATTATAGTTTTGAAGTTAAGGTTTTGAAAATTACGGAATGACCCCCCTGATCTCAATCGTCGTGGGTTGGTATTCAATGACATTTTTCTTAAGCAGAAAAGGGCTATCTATACTACCAGTCAACAGCTGATATGTAAACACAACGTAACAATTATTGTTACGGCGAGTGAATAAGGGCTGTAAATGTAGAAGTCTTAGACGATCTTTATAGGGGTTAAGGCAGAAAGGACCGACCCACTTTAGACCAGATAAAGCAAAACTGCTTCGATGCGTTGAATGTGTACTTTGTAAAAGGCGAACAAACCTTAAATGAATATTCAAGTAGTGGTCTAACAAAAGTTGTGTAAAGGGATTTTGTGCCATAAGGATCACAGATTTTTTTGGATTACCGTTTAACAAACCCTAAGCTAGAATTAGTTTTATTCATGTTGTTATCAATATGAGCGTGAAAGTTCTATTGAGGGTCACATAACAAATCTAAATCGCAAGTTGCATTAACTGCAGGAATAGGCTCGCAGATTACAATAAAATGATCTTTGTGACTCACCGGGCGCTTGCAAAAAGAATGAGGTTAAGCTTTATCTCACTTTTCAGTTCATTTTCTTGAGATCTGCCTCAAGAAAATGAGATAGATCTCAAGAAAATGAGATAGATCTCAAGAAAATGTGCCAAAAAGTGAGATAAGAGCTTAAGCTCATTTTAATTGCATATGAGCCAATATGTTATGACTTGGTATTTACTGATATTAAGCTCGATTCAGTTTTTTTGTCACCTAGACCAGCGTTGCCACAAAGCGGCCGATCGGGCCATTTGCCCACCTATTTTATATTTTGGATTTAACTTCATATCTTGCTTAGTAATAATTAAAAACCTTTACAAAATTAAATATTAACCATAGCAATTCATCGCAACTACAATGTGTTTCCACAAAAAACAAATAGGTATACATCTGTATGTATATGTACTTAAAATGGAACTGAATTTATTCATTTATTTCGTTTATTGATTTGACTTTTCTCACGTCAGTGGTGCGTTCTTTTATTCGACGATGTTAACTATTGTTAACAATAGTTAACTTTCATCGTTCCTAAATGAGAAAAAAGTTACAAAATGTAACATCGTACAACATCGTTCCTAAATCCAATGTTGAAGTGTCAAATAGTTACATTTTGTTACTTTTTCCAACTCAGCTCCTGGACTTGTGTTTCAATGTTAATCTGTCAAACACAACTAAATTAGGAAGAGAGGGGATGATGTGAGAAGAGAATTTCTTGTTTGTTTCCATATTTGAAATTATTGAATGCATATTTTAGTTTCAATTTGCTTAGAATTCAATTAAAAAGAATTATTTCAGTACCAAATTAATTCTTTCTTGTTTATTCATTCATAAAATTAATCTCAAAAAATTTTCTTTTGACAGATAAACAAAATGTAACATTAGTCGTTCCTAAATCAAAGTTGAAATTTTCTAACAAAAACAAATACAACGATTTTTTTGACACAACAACCAAAATTAACTTTATTTAATAAAAGAACGGACCACAGTTGTTTTTATTTACTTATGTCGTTTTCTTTTGTCGTTTTCCAAAATTCAAGAAGTGTCACTCCTAGCTTTATAATTACTCCCAAAAGGAGTGATTTCAAATCACTCCGCTTGTCAAATTCGTCGTGAACAAATTCCAAAATTGCACAAAAAAGGAGTGATTCACTCCCATAATTTTGGAAAACGACATTTCACTCCAATGAGTGTACCCTTTTAGTACTTATTTTTGCACTTTTGGAGGTTTTGTGTTCTTTGACGCCACAAAAGTGTAAAAAAAATATACCGGAGTAATTTTAGTACTATGGAGTACCCCGGATTTACTTCACATTTTTAGTCAGATTTACACCGATTTGCACACACTTATAAATTTGAAGTTTGACATTTTAAAATTTTGTTTGAAAAGAAAAAAATGCGAAAAGTGTTTCTTTAAAATTCTTTTGTTATTAACAAAAACAACCATTATGAATATATTTCCTATTATATTATATTCCGCCATATATATTTCTTCCATTATTTTCTTTCTTCACTATGTATTTCCAAAATGAAATTGAAAACCGAATAAAAGAGTTTTTCAGCCAGTGGTCTTCATCAATAAAAAAGAATCCTGTGCCAGATAAAAACAAAAAAATCGCATTTTTTTCTGCGATGATGGGATATTTTTATTTTACAAATATCAAACTAAGGGTGTGTGTCAATTAGGCTGAAAAAAACCGATCAGAAGTATAATGAAAAATATACCAAAAGTAAAACTGAGTCCGCTTCTATATAACAGGCCGCCTCCACAGGAGATAATTTTTGTCATGTTGACGTGTCTTAACAAGGAATGTCTTGTGGAGGTTCGCCATTTCTTGTTATGATTCAATGTTAGACAACCTGAACACGATTGTCTAACATCGAATTTGACAGATGTGTTTGTTTGTCTTTTGGAAGTGCAGTTTTTTCATTATTTTTTGTCCTCTCATGAAGAAGGTTGTCCCGTAGTAGCGGACGACAAAATAATATTTGTTTGTTTTGCGAATTTTTGCATGTTTTATGTTGAATTGAATTAGATTTCATGAAATGGTATATACTTTTTGAATTTATATAACAGGTATTATAATTATTTTTTATAAAAATAGATTGTTTATTTTTAGAAGGAAAATAAAAAACAAACCAATACCAATAGGTACATGTATAAATTTAAAAAAATAAAAAAAAAAAGAATCATACAAAATTGGCCATATAAAATAAATTTTGTCCACAAAAAATCATACATCATCCTCTGGCGAAAGAAGCATATGAAATGAATTGTCCGAACATAATTTGCCCAGCCAAGAAAATGAAAATTGTTATGTTGTAGATGTTAGACATTGAGTTAGAGAAAAATATCTCCTGTGGAGGCGGCCTGTAAAGACGCAAAGCGCGAAACGCACATAAGGGCACGGGAGAAATAAAGTTAAAAAAAAGGGAAGGAAGATTTTCTACCGTGAGTCTCCGGTAAAAAATTGTGTAACTCTTTTTGACGTTTCTCTTTGATCTTGTTCTTTTTTTTTTGCTGTTTGCTTTATTTGATTTCGTCGGTCGCGCAGTCTGCATCGTCGGTTGAGTATTATTTGCGTGTATAGTAACGTTTTTATTGTAATTTCGTTGCACTAGACCCCACTGGAGGTTTGTTTTTGTATATTTTGGTGTTTTTTTTTTTTATTAAAATACATAGTCTGCTCCTACACGACACAAGATGCACATAAGAGCAAAGTAGAAATCGATCTTTCTCTCTCCCTTGTTCTTATGTGGATCTTGTGCGTCTACGTCTTCCTGTAGAAGTCGTCATACAGAAATAAGAACAAAATAAAACCAAAGAAAATAGCTATCAAATTTGCGTCTTCAAAAAATACTACGTGTAGAGTACGTGCGACGCACCGAAACTTAAATCAAAAGTAAATTCGAAGATAATTTCTGCGCCTTGCGTCTTCGTGTAGAAGCAGACTAATCAACGAACGCTTATTATGCTTCATATGTTATTAATATTAATTTTTTTTTTTTTTAATTCATAAAATTTTTTTCCTAGGCCTGTTATCACTATTTTTACTTGCGATATAGGTATTCGTAAAAAAAATCGAACTCGAGATAACAATTTTACATGACATTACGATGATGGAGAATGCCAAAAAAGTGGGTCCGGCAATTCTGTCTGTCTGTCTGTCTCTATCTGGAGCTGCAGCCTAAACGAGTGAAGTGATTTTCTTCAAACTTGGTAGTTAGCAGTTTTTGGTGATTCCCTAGAGGGGAAATTGAAATTTTTATTTTATGACCAAAACTAACGGTACCTGCCATATAACGGAAATAGAAAAGTTAATTTTTTTCAAAAACGGCTCTAACGATTTTGATTAAAATTTTTGTGTGTAGTACAAC
Source organism: Episyrphus balteatus (assembly GCF_945859705.1). Taxonomy (NCBI): domain Eukaryota; kingdom Metazoa; phylum Arthropoda; class Insecta; order Diptera; family Syrphidae; genus Episyrphus; species Episyrphus balteatus. The sequence goes on along the minus strand of NC_079137.1, from coordinate 26,985,421 downwards.
ACATAAGAGCCAACTTTTTAAATAAAAAAAATATTTTTTGTACCGTTGTTAACGGTACCTGTCATAGAACGGTTTTTTTCGTTTCTGAATATCTCGTACAACATTAACCCGATTCAAATGAAAATTTTTATACAAAAGTGTGTAAGTAAAGATAATATTAAAATTTTAGAAAATTTTCAAAAAACGCATTTTTGGTTTTTTAAAAAATATTTCAAAATTTTTTTTTGAAAAATCAATTTTTTGAAAACCGATTAATGAAAAATTTTGAAATTTAGTTTTAATGTGTAAATTAATTATTTCTTCAAAATGGCATCCCAACTTTTTTTTTGAAAAATGTTAAAAAATTTTTATATATAAAAAACTATTTTTTTTAAAAACGGCTCCTACAATTTTCGAAAATTTTTTTCTAAAAATACCTTTTTATACAAGAAATAAAATGGCATATTTGTTTTTTTTTTTTTTTAAGATAATTTAAAACGGAGTTTAATTAATTATAAAAACAGATTTAATTTTTTTATACTACTTATGAAATTTCTTCAAAATATCAAATTTTTAATTTCTTGAATAAAAAGCTTTAACATTATAGTTACTTTAAGCATAAGAGCAAGTACGTGCGACCCCAGTCGTGCAATTTATTTTCAAGGAAATTATCCATTTTTGCCTTGTTACACACACAATTACAAAAAAAAAATATTCTCATTATGTTCTTTCACTCCAGAAAAAGGAGTAAAAGTTTACACTACTCCTTCATAGAGTGAAAGAAAACGACATCAGAGGTGCGTTCTTTTTCTAACAATAGTTAACTAGTGTTAACTATTGTTAACTTTTGTTGTTCCTCAACTACATAATAGTTACGATTTGTAACTATTTGACAGATGAACATCGTTCCTAAACTCGTTTTGAAGTGTTAAATAGTTACAATTCATAACTATTTCCAACTCACCTCCATGATATGAGTTGAAAACTCATGAGATTGTTGATGTGTCAAAGTGGATGTTTTGTTTACAAAACCAACTTAAGGATTTTTTTCTTTTGGAAATAAGCGGAATAAAATGAAAATAAAAACAGGGTTTTGCAATTTTATGATGCAAGAGAATTTATTTTGACTAAAAAAACATTATTTTTGTTATAATTATGCAAATAAAAATATTTTCAAAACTATTTTTTTTTTTTTGTGTTTGACAGTTTAACATTATCTAACAATAAATCGTTCCTAAATGATTTGTAAAAAACCCAACAATTTCTAACAATGACACATCAACAATATTTTTTGACATAACAACGATAGTTGACTATTGTTAGAAAAAGAACGCACCTCAGTGGCTCAAGATTAACACATAATAAGGTTATATCTTCCGAACGTTGTCAAAATTTGTTTGTCATTTGTTTGCGTTTGAGTGACACGAGGCAGCATTGAGTTTTGGAAGCATTAAATTCCACGCGGTTAATAATGCCCCATTGAACAATTCTGTCAAGATTGGAATTTAATGAGTTGGTCATAAGTTGACGTTGAAGTTCCACATCCAAGAAATTGGGGGTTGAATTAGAAAATAGGTATGAGAAACTTAGAGTGCTGTCATCAGCAAAACAATGAAGCGGATTTGAAGTTATTCCTTAAAGGTCGTTGATGAAAATAAGGAAAAGGGAACTTGTATTGAGCGGTTCGAAAGAAAGTTTCTAATCCATTTGATCAGAGAATCGTCGAAACCATGAACTTACATTTTTGACAAGAGAGCTTGATACCAAAATCTATCGAAAATGTGATCTATTTTTCTCTGTGAAAGAATAGAAGAATGTCCGGCAGCCAAATATGTTTGGTAAAACTCAACAGTTTCATTAAATTTTTTACCTACTTTGTCTATTTCAGGCGAAGAATCAAAAACAAAACCTAAACTTTGGGTGATATGCATAAAAACGTAGTACTTACTTAAAGTAAAAGATGAAAGTAAATACTATAAATTCTAGTAAAAGGTAAAATTCATAGTATATACTTAATTTCGTATGCATAAAAAAAGTACCTGCTAGCAGGCAAATACTTTTAGTATATACTGAATTTATCCAAGTAAATACTAGAATTCACCCAAAAATTATAGTAAATACTATAAAATACTAATATTTGTATTCGTTTAGTGTTTACAAATAAATTGTTTTGGAAGTTTTACGGTTTAATCCATTAAAATTTACTGTTTCTAAATTTTAGTTTGTGAACATCTGTTCGAGCTATTTTGTGAGTCAAAAGTAAATCAGCAGCAGAGATGAGTAGCAATACGAAAGGTTTATTGACATAAGCCAAATGCACTTAGCTTTTGTGCGAATTTTAAAAGTGCATAATGTACTTATGAGTAAGGCACAGCAACCCTCTATTAAAAAAGCTAAGGCGGAGGCTATAAAAATATTTATTAACTAGCTTACCCGTGCGAGACTTCTCGCATGCTTAAATAAAAAGAAAGTATAGGTAGGTAGGTACAAATGTAAATGCAGAGTGTGTTTTTAAAAAGTCGAGAATTACTAAAAAACTCCTGTTTATCCCATTTAAAATACATTGGATTAGCCCCAGTTTAAGTTAAACAGCTATGAATATGGCACATTAAATTTAGCAATTCTAGGTTCCCTAAGTTGTACATACATTTTATAATTAACTCTATTTCAAAGCAACTAATATCTCAAACTTGGTCAATTTGAAGAACTTGAACCGATGTTGAATCATGCATTCACCAACTTAAATCGTCCATAAAAAAATTGTTGAACGTAAGGTTTCTGTCTGATTCTTACATACGACAATTTTTCCTTTGACGATTTTTCTTTGCTGTTGTATTGGGCTTTTCCAAAAATTATCTTAGACCCATTTAATTCACACTCCATTAAATTTTATATAGCTATTCAAAAGTGGAAATTTTAAAATTCGTATCTACCTACGTGAAACGTGATTTCATAGTTTTTCATTTTTAATAGCCACTTATCATATTTTAGCCTAGGAAGTACCTAAACGGACCTAACACCCCTATTACGATTGTCAACTATCAATTGATAGTTGATAAATACTGAAATTTGATGTTTTAAAATCGAAATGGGGGAAAACTGGTCATTTTTTTAATGGATCTTTTCAGTTACATTTCACGGTTGGCATCATTCTTCGTTTTCAAATTTTTTTCAAAGCAAATAAGAGATCGATTTTTTTTTAACAACTATAAATTCTTTGCTTCCGGCTACAAAGAGGTTAAGTCACAAAATTGCACTTTCGGGTTTTGATGAAAAGAGAATAAGCTCTTTTATTTGGTATCAAAAACATAAATTTAGAGTAACTCTTTCTTATAACAATAAGAGGATCAATGCTCAAAAATTCATCGATTTTCAACTTCAATCGGTTTTTCTGGTAAACTATCATTTATGTAAGTCCTTTTTACCCAGGGGCAAAGAATTGATAGTTGACAATCGTAATAGGGGTGCAACACTTACGCCCCTATAGCACGCAAAGAGCAAATGAAGGGTCCAGGGGAAAAACGGCACATGTACACTTTTTGTCAAAAATAAACGAATGATGAGGTCTTTGTAGTATTTACTGACCACTATCTGATGGCATCCTTACTTTTATAAAACAAATTTAAGCCTTGCTGAAAAAGTAAATAAATTGTGTGCTTTAAGTACTAAGTTGTATGGAGAACAAAATTTAAAAATGCATTTTTCTCGAAATGAGTTAGAATGGACTTGTGCTGTTTTTCCCCTGGAGCCTTCAAATATTCCGGCCTTTTTCTTATGTACATTATGTATATACTATATATGTACATACATAGGTACACTTCCCAGACTTTTCCTGGCAAATGGAAGATGAAATGTTCCTACGGAATATGTTCATACATATATGTACTTACAAAAAATCTTGAAAATCTTGTTATTTTGTTTATCTATATTGATTTTTGAAATCCATGCAAATATTTGGCACCACTGTACATAAAATTTGGCAGCTGTCTGTCAGAAAAGTCGCTTTTGTTTTTTTTTAATATTAACTCCGCAGTGGAAGGCCATTACATCCATGATGGATGCAAACAAATTTTTTCACAAAAAAAAAAAAACAAAAACCATAGCATTTCATCCATTTTGGATTCAAAAAATTTCACAAAAAACCAAAAATCAAAACTGACAGTTCTGATTCTGGGGCGACTTTCCATTAGGGTCGCACGCAAAGAGTTGTGATTTTATTTTTTACAGTGAGCTTAGGGTCTCAATAGAATACCTTTAAAATATTAAGGTTAGGAAACACCCCTAAGTATGATTAAAAAATAAATATTTAAATTTTTCATACAAAATGTATGCAAATGACGACCAAGAAGAATTTGAAGTTTGAGGCGTATAAAAGTTGAGATGCGTATGGGGGGGCATGCTGCCCCCCTGCAACCCCCCTGCTTGGGCTCACTATAGGATTTGAGGTGGGGACAAGTTTGGGTATGTAAAAAGAACTTCAAAAAAAATTTTTTTTTCTTCGCGGTCGTCATTTGCATTCATTTGTATGAAAAAATGAACTTTAAAAAATTAATTAAAAATATAAATACACGTTTCCTAACTTTAAAATTGTTATTTTTATTACTTTTAGTCATTAATCTTTCACATAAAATTATTCGCGTATTAAAATTCGTGCGACCCTAAAGGAAAGTTGAGCCCTGATTCTGAAAAAAAAAAACAGAATTTCTCTTCTGGTTTTAAAAACAGAATCAGAAGCAGAATCACTCACACATTCATAGATTTAAATGTTAGCAGTACAAAATGTTTGCAGCACAAAAACAAATGAAGTTTGGCGCGATTACACATATATGTGGCACATGTTAAACTTCAGATTCTTCGGAATAAAAAAAACTGTTCAATTGGGATTCTGAATCGAAGAACAATTCCGGATTGCCAATTAAAAACGACATTAAACGTTTGTTATTGATTTGTTTCTGGCGGTGTTTTTTTTTTTCATAAAGGGAAATTCCAAAAACTATCTTTGTCTTTTCCTTTTCTAATTTGACATATCTCGGCATGGAAAATGTAAACAAAAAACATATTGTCACACACACTTACAACAAACACTGTGTGTTCGAAATAATTTGACCATAAAAACTTTTATATTTCGCGATTGTTTTCAAATTTAAAGTTTTTATTTCCGATTAATTAAAAAAAAAAAATAATTAATTTTACATATTTATTTTGGAAAACACGAACTAAATTCACAAAACTCTATCACAATTCGCGCCTCCTTTTTTTTTTCTTTTTTTTTCTGTTTTCTTTTGACTATTTTCTTATACTGACAATCGTTGGAAGTTCCCCACTGAACTTATTCCAAAGATCCTGTCAAAAGCGATGAACACTTCCACTTTCCAATCATTTTGGAAACATGTAGAAGTGTTCAATGATCTGAAAGAATAATTAAAATAAAGGTAGGACCGCACTTGATGTTGAAGGAACTACGCTAAGTACACCAAAGTAAAAAATAAGCAAAATATTTTGTATCTTTCATTGGTTATCGGAACTACACTATGTGGAATATAATTATTCCTATCAAAATATCGTATTATGTGATAAATGAATAAAATAAATCAATTATTTGTATTTGACGAATTCGACGGAAGAAATAGCCCAACTTTCTACTTTTTCATCTGTCGTATCCTTTGACATTGGTTGTCAACAATAGATCAGCTCGATTTTCTGTTTCGGAGTGCACACCGGGGAATTTCAGAACTAAGAACTGTGTTCTTTTCTTTTCTGATTTTATGAATTGTGAACTTTAGTTGTTTATTTGTGAAGAAAATGTAATAAAAGTAACATTTAATGATATATTTAATAAATTTTATCAATTAAATACTAAAATTCTGTTGTAGAGTTCAATTTTACTATGCCAAAGTCATATCTACAAATGATAATCTGTTATTGAAAATTGTTTTTAACTGAAGAGCAAGTACATACATAAAGTCTAATAGCGTATTTTATTTTATTAAAAAAAAAAGAACAACGATAATAGTTAACAATTTCTTGCATCAGAACTTCCTTAGTGCACATTCATCGAGAAAATATCGAACACACCTTGGAATTTAAAGTGAGCTGTCAAAAAGCAATCCGTCATGCCACGTATTCTTTGGGTCACCCCTTTCTGTCCCATCCTTCAATTTCAACGGATTGATTGACACAACAGGTGGAACGGATTCTATGGGTTGGGGCCTTTAATTTCAAATTAATCTTTCGATCCATTTTATCTCGATGAGGATTAGCAATTTACCATTAACCATTTGACATTCAAAATGAAATAGTTTACGAAAATATTTCATTTGGATTTTAGTGAAAACATGATATAAGGCACTTAAATACAAAATAAAACTTTTGAGTGATCTTTTTTTTTACGGAGGTTGACTACCCAGAACCTCAAAAGTTGGCATTTTCAATTTGTGTGCCAAAAATGAAATAAAAATGTATAACTAATGTTACATGTAACAGGGCTGTTTAGGTACTGCCTAAAACAGAAATAATTCTCCTTTTTTCAACTTTTTTTAACCCAATTCCTGTTTGATTAGACTGAAACTGTGTAGTTTTTTTTTTACAAAAAAGAGAGCTCCTCTTCTTGCAAATTTCTGCCCAAAAATTTCTTCGGACAAAAGTCTGAAATCTTTCAACAGCTAGTGCCTTCTTTTTTTCTTTTAATAAATGATAATTTTGTCCTAAAAGAGTTTGCGTACTTTTGCACAATTTTTTCTTTCTCTGAGAGCATTTCATCCCCACTTCTAAAATTTGACAGGTTTCATATTTTTGTCCAAACTTATCTGCAATTTGTTTGTACATAATAATGCTTAAAATGTTAACCATCAGAATTTTTAAGCAAATCGGAGAATTTACTCGCCTAATGAACGCCCCTGATGATACGAACTAATGATATACGAACACCCCTAATGTGAACAGGAACACACCATGTCAAACATTTCCAGATTCATTGGAAAGGGGTAAAAAGTCATTTTAAAATTCATTTTGGCTGGAATATTATTTTTTAAACAAATTAAGATTTCTTAAAAATTATAAACATTTATATATTTATATTTTTCCAGATTCTGGCGGCAGAAATTCGCCTTTTTTTAAGATATAATTTATTAAAATCTGTTCGGTGTAAGTCCCGGAAAAGGGTGTTCGACAACCGTAATAATATATACTAGCCGACCCCGCACTCAAAATTCGAGTGCCAAGTCAGCCAAGTGCCATGAAGCCTCAAGAGGCGCCCCTCTTTTCAAAACTAATGAGTGCAAAAGAGAAAGAAGATAAAACAAAAAATTATCCGACCGGAGAGTCGTGGGCCGAAATTCTGAGACTCTTTTTTGACGTTTCTTTTTCCACTCTTTCTTTTTTCAACATTCCCTTTCTCTTCTTTTTGATTCTTGGTGGAATACAACAACAACAATACTTAAATCAAATGAGAAATGTCAAATTTGAGTCTTTGACTCAAGAGGCATCGTGTAATAGTACGCGCCTCACAGAATGATTATCAAAAGAAAATTCGAAAAAAAGAGTCAAGCCTCTTGAGGCTTCATGTAATAGCTGACCAATTGTATTGTAACTTTTATTTATGCTCATATAAGCACACTATATAAATCACTTTATTTACTACTAAGAATATGCAACACTTAATTTTATTCGAAATTCGAGAATGTCTTCGAAGGTTCTCGTCTTTGCTTTTAGAAGTTTCCACTTCCAGAAGGGAGAGGGCGTGGTTCAGCACATTTGTTTTTGTTTTTTTCCTCAATTTTAATTTATTGTTTTTATCTATTTCGGCAAAAAAAAATAAATAAAGTATACATTCTGCACATCTAGATAAAATTTCCTATCGTTCGGTATATAATTTATGCCCCTTGGGTTTTTGTGGGCCACGTATTTTGTACCACAAAATAAGTGTTTGCCGTTTTATTATATGATGATACATACACATCTGAAACTGGGGCGACACTAAACGAAGAACCACACGAACCAAAGTAATTTTTGAAGGTTTTTTGACTCGAATCTGAAGTCAGAAAAAATTGATTTGCCTTCGTTTTTGAAATATTACCGTTATAAAATGACCAAATACGTAATTTTGGCCAAACAAATTTCTAACGGTTCTATATTTTTTTTTCCAAAAACTGTTTAAATGTTTCCGATATCTTTTTTATTGCCCGAGATATCTTAAGTTTAAGTTAATTAGCCAAAAACAAACTTAACTTTATTTTAAGTTAAAGGGCATTGACTTGAGAAATAATTTTTTCTCAATCAAACTCACAATGAAATTTGACTGATTTGATTAAACTGTCATCTTCTAAAATAAATATTTTTTTAATTATTCGCTATCATTTTTTTCTTTTAATGTTAAATATCGTTAAATCGCGTCAAACACAAAATCAAATCGATACCGAATTATTAAAAAAATACATTTTTAGATGAGAGTTTATAGACCGAGAGCCGGGAGCAGATTTCTTGCGTGAGAGGTAACCGATTCATATGAATGTCAGAGGTAGCGTGGGTCATGGTAATGACGAATACCTTAGTCTGCCTGCATTTATTTGGGGCATTGTCGAGAAAAAGCGCATCAAAAGTACCATTTTTCTGAAAATCGATTTAGTGAGGGTAACCACTTAAAATTTATTGATAACCAACGCCACATACTCACTGATAACAAATATACCAATGGCAGACATTTTAAGTGCGGCCAAAGCCCCGGCAGACTGTCCCGAAAATGCGTTTTTTTGGCTAAAAAATTGCAAACTTTTTGAAGTTTTTTTCCTACAGATCGAAAACGGTCTGTCAAATCGAAAAACCGTTAATGTAATAAATGAAGGTAATAAAAAGATCTACAACTTTTACTCCAAAATAATTTTTAAAAAAGCTCAAATAAAAGAGATATGACGAAAATAAGAAAATCACCCTCTAACTTGCTTCAAAAAAACCACCCTAACTCTTAAACCGAAGGTTTAATCGAAAAAACTTATTTAACATATTCTGTAGGAAATTCAATTATCTTTAAGATTGCCATACAATTTTTTCTGCTAGGTCCAATAATACGCGAGTTATGTGAAAAAGTAAAATAAATAAATTTTCAGAAAAACTGCATTTTCGGGAGCGTCTGCCGAGGGTTTGGCCACACTCAAAATGTCTGCCATGGGTATTTTTGTTATCAGGGAGTCCACCGCTACAGGATGCGACTAATTTCAAGTGGTTACCCTAAATAAATCAATTTTCAGAAAAACTGCATTTTCAAAACCGTCTGCCGAGGGTTTGGCCACACTCAAAATGTCTGCCATGGGTATTTTTGTTATCAGGGAGTCCACCGCTACAGGATGCGACTAATTTCAAGTGGTTACCCTAAATAAATCAATTTTCGGAAAAACTGCATTTTCAAAACCGCGTGCCGAGGGTTTGGCCACACTCAAAATGTCTGCCATGGGTATTTTTGTTATCAGGGAGTCCACCGCTACAGGATGCGATTAATTTTAGGTGGTTACCCCAAAGTCTAAAAACGCCAAAAAAAAACGCATTTTCGGGACAGTCTGCCGGGGCTTTGGCCGCACTTAAAATGTCTGCCATTGGTATATTTGTTATCAGTGAGTATGTGGCGTTGGTTATCAATAAATTTTAAGTGGTTACCCTCACTAAATCGATTTTCAGAAAAATGGTACTTTTGATGCGCTTTTTCTCGACAATGCCCCAAATAAATGCAGGCAGACTAAGGTATTCATCATCACCATGACCCACGCTACCTCTGACATTCATATGAATCGGTTACCTCTCACGCAAGAAATCTGCTCCTGGCTCTTAGACTATTACGTAAATTAGTCAAATTTCTTTGTGAGTTTGATTGAGAAAAATATTTTCTCAAGTCAATGCTCAAGAGCACTAAAATTGTTCCTTTTACTATATAAGTTTCTTACCTTAACATATTATAGAATTAACAAGTCTATTAATTTAAATATTGAAATGTTAAAGCTAGACCAATTCTAAGTCAGTTTTTTTTTTAATTTACTAATGTATTTCTAACATAAGTACTTTATTGTAATCAAAAATAAGTCTCAATAAATCTAAATTTGAATTTGAAGTCAATGCTCAAGTTGAGAAAAATCTTAACTTGAGTAACGACTATGAATTCCGCTCTAAGTCACTGATCAACAAGATTTTTGCCACAATAACCGAAATATACTTTTCTGAAGGTTTTTGGTGTGCTGAGGTTGAATCCGAAATCAGGAAAATTCTATTAGTACCGTTTTTGAAATATATATACTACCGTTATACAAAAAAAACATTTTTATAATGGTAATATTTCAAGAACGGAGGCTAATAGAATTTTTCAGGTTGTTTAAAATTTGATTCAAAACCCGGTCTTCGATTTTTATAGACTTTTTGGGAATTTAATACGTACAAATTCTGCCATTTGGAAAAAAAATTAAAAAACCCTATTTTAATAAATATCAAGAAACGATTGCCTCAAATGTGACTTAATACTGCTATTCATTATTTCCACGGCTTCATATACGGTGTTAAAATAAAAAAAAGTATATGCTATGAGATTTACAAGTTGGTATTTTGTAACCTTGAAAAAATCTAGTAATTCCTAAAGAAAAAAAGTACTTACTAGTTTTTATGCATACGGAATAAAGTATTTACTGAAAAAGTTCATCCAAAAAAGTAGTTATTATGACTGATAGTAAATACCTACTTAATTTTCAGCATTTACTTGATTTTTATGCATATAGTATATACTTGAAAATTCTCTAGTAAAAGCATTTAATTTTTTTTATGCATATCACCCTTTGAAATGTTATCATCAGCAACATCTTGCGCCTTAAGACTGCGACTTAAAATTTCACAACGTGAATGTAGAATAGAATATAAAATAATAAAATTTTTATTTTTTCAATACAAATATAAAGATTATAATTCATAAACATAATAAATAAAATTTTGGCCTTGGTTTGAAACCGTCTGAAAGATGCCAACTTAATTTTTTTTTTTTCAGTGAATATAGTATCTGGGGGCTATACAAATTCAATTAAATTAATTAGAATATTGAGCCGTATGCATTAACGGTAGCAAATTTTTTTACTAGTAAATTTTTATAGTATTTACTACTTTTCATATAGTATTTACTAGAACAATAGTATTTACTAGTTTTGGATGAATTGTTATAGTAAATACTTATATTGATATGCATAAAAAACTAGTACGAACTTTTCTTTCTAGTATTTACTGAAAATTTTTCAAGTTTCTGAATACCAACTTGAACATTTACTAGTAAAAACTTTCTCATGTTAAATGCCAACATCAACAGTCGCAACTTTACTTTCAAAGCAATCGGTTTGCAGAGTATTTATTACGAGTATAAAAATATGGCAGCTTTTTTCAATGTCAGATCTGAAAAAGTTTATAAAGAGCGAAGAACGCCCGGGAATAATAATTTTAAAATGCTGTACCGTTTCAAAAAAAGATAACGTTGAATATTTTATGGGTAGTATTTTATTAACAAATTAATTGAAGTTAATCAATTTATTTACCCCTTTTATAAAAAAAAATTCTCAAGGTTCTCAATCTGAAAGAAGGGGAAGACACAGACTTGAAACTGATGAATAAACAATTTTAATGCCTACACTGCTTTTTTTATATGAGGTTGAAATTTGTTAATAAATAGGGCACACTTTTCTAGTGTTTTAACAAACTCTAAGGTTATTGAACCTTCTGCTTTTGCCATTTTTTGAACTTCGAATACTAACTTTTAAACTCTAAAAATTGTAACACAAAAAAAATTTTATAATAGATGAAAGTTATTGAACGGTAATTTACAAAACAAAGAGAAGCCTTTTCTGAAGGTTTTCGATGTGCTGAACTCGAATCCGAAGTCAGAAAAAACCAATCAGCTCCCGTTTTTGAAATATTACCGTTAGAAAATGCAAAAAAATCGTGTTTTTGAGTACCTCGGACCTTATTCTTTTATGTGAGGAAAATTGTTTTAGAATATTTAGTAGCGGTTTCCATCTTTCAAAACCTGTTTAAATCTTTTCAATATCTTTTTATTGCCCGAGATATCTTAAAATTAAGTGAGTGGGTTTGGCTTCATATATAATATAGGAGATAATGGCATTATAAAATTTCTATGGTTGATATTAAATGCCAAACAACTGAGGATATTTCGGGCAGTAAAAAAGATATCGGAAAGATTTAAACAGGTCTTGAGAGATGGAAAATAGTTCTTATAGAAACCGTTACTAAATACGCTCAAACAATTTTCCTTACATACAAAAATAAAGTCAAAAGTACATCATTTTGTAACGGTAATATTTCAAAAACGGGAGCTGATTAATTTTTTTGACTACGGATTCGAGTTCAGCACACCGAAAACCTTCAGAAAAGTATATTTTTGTTTCGGCAACCAAAAAAGCTTAATTTTGATAACCAGTGTTATTGTTGTTCTTTTTTTTTATAAAATAAAATGCGCGACTAGATTTCATGTAGGTACTTGCTCTTCAGTTAAAAACAATTTGTTAGAACAAATAATTATCAGTTGCAGGTATGACTTTAGCATAGTAAAATTGAACTCTACAACAGAATTTAAGTATTTAATTGATAAAATTTATTACATATATCATTAAATGTTACTTTTGTTACATTTTCTTCACAAATAAACAATTAAAGTGCACAATTCATAAAATCGTCGCTCATGGGTCGCTTCCCATTAGAACGTGTGTATTTTATCGAGCTGTCAGTTGAAAACTTCGACGCAACGGACGCAACGGATTCTATGAGTTGGGCCCATAGCAAACAAAATCGAAAAAGCAAACAAAAATCGAAAAATTAAACACAAAAAAGAATACAACTATGCTATGGATATGACAGATTCAAATTTTAATTTAAATAATTGACAGTTTTTGTCAATCATCCCAGGGATATTTTTCAAACTTGAAGTTGATCAACTTTAGATGTTCAACTGGAGAGTTGAGAAAATAATTAGTGAATAAAAAGAAATTACAACTTGCGTTTCAACTCTCGAGTTAAACAACTCTCAAGTTGGCAAACTCGAGAGTTTGCTTCAATTTGAGCAATAGTGAAAAAAATGGCCCTAAATACATCACAGCAATAAAAATGAGATATAAATCTGTTAAGGGGTTATATCTAGTTGTAAGTGCAAAAAAAAACTTCTTTTTTGTGGATTTTTTGTAAAGAGGCATTTAATTATAAACAGACACCTTTTTTTTGGAGGTCGTCTAGGAGATCTACTACAAAAATAACGGAACCCAATATTTTTGTAAATACACAGCGAATTCTTTTAATACATTAAATTTGCTTTATGGATATGGTATTCTTTGTGTTTATATAATTAAATGCCTCTTCACAAAAAATCCACAAAAAAGAAGTTTTTTTTGCACTTACAACTAGATATAACGCCTTAATCATCCAAAAAATCTTTCCGATACTTAAATGGTTTCAATGCAATACTGGGAAAGAATTTTCTAGTTTTGTCCATTTAGGATACCTATCTATTGATTTTTTTTCATTTAATATTGTTTTTTGAAAGTATACAAATCTCAATTCTTTTAAAATGGGTCACACAGATAAAAAGTGGTACGATGTTTCTTGTTCTTGCAGGTTAAACGAAGAGCAAAACGTTTCGTTAATGTTATGTCGTTTTCTATTGACTTTTGAGATGTTTGTGTAAAAATTTCAGATTTTCCACTGCAAATAGAATATAAAATCTAGTTTTGTAATTGTGTACGAAATCTGTACGTATAAAAAAATAAAACAACAACAAATGTTCAGACAAATGTCAAACAGAGGAGTGTGTGTTAAAGTGCGTGTGTTTGTATGCGTGAATCTGGCTAAAAATCCAGATTCAGATTCTTGAATCTCAGATTATTTTTTTTGTCATTTTTTTGAATCTCAAGAATAAAATCTGAGATTTTTCCACTATTCCCCCTCTTCAGCCCACCCCCCCCCCCCCCCTTTCAGCTGTCAGATTCACAAATCTCATTCTGAGATTCGTCAATAGAAAACACATTATAGATAAGTGGAACAGAACAAATCTAGCGTTTGGCCCTACCAAATATAGAAAAAAAAAATACATATTTTTTGTACCTCCCTAGCAGATCGCTCACTGTTGTCCCTTCAGTTTTTTCAAGTTTTCTGAATTTGAACTTCAAAGTTTTGTGGCGAACTAATTTATTTTCTAAACTCTAAAGTTTAATTTGTATCAATCGAATCATTGTTTCTTAAGAATATATGAAATTATCAAAAATTTACTTACTGCCATGTATGCTGCACAACCCGCTGACCTTGTATTTGCTTTTGAGTCAACCAATCGACCACTTATTCCAAAATCACAAAGTTTTATATTCCCCCTTTCGTCTATTAGAATATTTGAAGGTTTAACATCCCTATGTATGACACCATGTTTTTCTTTCAGATAAGAAAGTGCTTTTACAGTCTGCAAAAAAGATCAAACTTTTTATTATAAAAAAAAACAAAAGACAATGTTAATACACTGACTTACCGCAACTGTTACTTTACCGAGAATCTTTTCTGGAACGGGTTTCTTTGATAGTTTCAATAGCTTATCGAAGCACATTGCCATCAATTCCATACAAATCCATACATCGGGATCACGAACGAAACATCCCAGGCACTGAACAATGTATTGGCAGTCGTGCGATTTCAAGACTACATCCAGATCCATAAGTATCCGCTTGTTCTCTTCGGTGTTGCCTGTTCGGCGCATTTGTTTGACTGCAATCACAGTTCCACTTGGAATGTGTTGCATCTTCACCACGTGACCACTCGTCCCATTGCCCAGATCACCTAAATGTTTCAAGTCTTGAATGTCCGTCTTATATGCCTGGTTATTTATTGTTAGAATTCCAGTTTGTTTCATGATTTTTTTCAGTTTTTTGTCTGTTTCTGTTTCGGCAGCAGGATGCTGTGCCACAACTGGTAAATTCAAGGATTTCCTAGGACGAACTGGGGTCGTTTCCACTAAGATAAAATTAGAAAAAAAAGTAAAGTAGATTTTTGTATGTACTATGTAGATGGAGAGTTGCGTTTTGCAGAAATGTCATTCTTGTTTCCTAGAAACTAATCAATTGAATTGATTTTAACCCGAATTTTATTATAGTCGTGAAGAATATGACAAAAGATTTATTTTAATCATAAAATCTACTTAAAATAATTTAAATAAAGGATTTTTTTTGTTAATTCCTTACAATGTTGCGGGCGGGTTGGTAGTGTCTGTCGAGGAGGGGCAGACATTTGTGGTGGAAATACCATACGTGAATCATTTTCGGCTTGCAATCGTTCTTCTAGAGTTTGTAATTTAATGCCAATAGTGTCTATAGAACTAGACATTTCTAAGATAAAATCTTTTTATTTTCTACTTTATTATGTAGTTTTTTTATTTATTTTTTTGCAAACACACAGTAGATATGTATTTTCCTTAACTAAAAGAAAATATAGCAAAACTACACCACACCGAACAGAAAGAAATAATACTGTTCTCCACTGCATTTGTGGAGACGTGGAGAGATAAATTTGAAGTAAAAGAGTGGTGATGCCAGAACGATTCATATTTTACTATATGGGGTTCACATTATCATTCTTGTGCGACAAACATAGAGATAGAACTTGACTATAAAGGCGGGGAAACTGATCAATTTTTATGAGTTTCCAAGCAATTTCAAAAAGAAAAAGATATGTAATACATTGTATATATATTACCATAGTACTATCATGAAGTGAAACGATCTCAGGAACTCTGGTGGTAACTTAAAAAAGCAGAATTTGTAAGAAATAAATACACTGAGCGCCACCTCAAAATAGTGGTGACTTGAACTAACACTAAATTCGACTTCATGATAGTACTATAGAAATATGTATACAATAGGTGTGTTTTTTATTACCACCGGGCTTAAAGCCTAGAGCCTAGTACGCAGATCGCGCTAAAATTTATCTTTCATACAAATTTCCTCCAAAGATAAATTTTAGTGAGGATTTTTAGCCAGGTAGTACGCAGTTCACGCGCTAAATTCGAATTCTCATCTAACTTTTGCAAAAAGTCTAAACTCAATTTAGCTCGCGAAATAATGCTCAGCGCATTTTTTCACAGATAAATTTAGACATTTTTGTGGTTGTTGTTGTTGCTGCAAGGAATAAAGCCTGGTACGCTGCTCGCGCTAAATTTTAGCCGAGATAAAATTCCCATACAAGTTATCGATAATTTGTATGGGATCCATTTTAGCTCAGCTAAAATGTTTCGATAATTTGTATGGGAGCTAAAATTTAGCGCGAGCAGCGTACCAGGCTTCAGAGGCAAAAAAAACCTTGGAATATATAAAAGAAGAGGAATAAAAAAAAAATGAGAGCGTAAAAAAGGTATTCTGCAGGTAAAAAAAAATATGTAATGTAATATTGAATGTAAGCTGGTATAAGTAAATGAAACTGTGACTCAGCCGTTATTTTTAAATTTAAATTTATCTTGTCTTTTAGCGAACGCGTGTAGAGATAAAAATTGTCGAGATAAAATTTAGTTTAGCGCGATCTGCGTACTGGGCTTAGTACGCAGATCGGGAAAAAACAAATTTTATCTCTACAATTTTAAACATTTAAACAAAACATTTTTTAATCCTGCGCAACTGTCGCACCAACTTCAGTTCGCAGTTTTTTTCCGTATAGCATAAAACTATTATTAATACTTTTTTTTGTAATTATCAATAGCTGCGTTCCTTTGGAAATATTTATCTACTTTTTAGTACTTAAAGCTGCTTTGAACTACTTTTTCAGTATAGCAAAGTAGATCAAAGTAGTTTTAAGTACTAAAAAGTAGATAAATATTTCCAAAGGAACGCAGCTAATATCTCGTTTGCTAAGAATACGCCAAAAAAGGCGGAAAGAGTGAATTTTTAAACAAAAAATAAAAATAGTAGCTGTAAACTATTCTTAGGCCGTGTGCGAATTGCGTTAAAATGTTGGTTAAAATATGACGTTTGGTTAAAATTTGACACTAGCATGGTGAATAAAATGGGTTAAAATTTACCCAGCTGCGGAGCAGGGTAAAATTTGACACAAGTGGTTAAAATTTGACGTTTCTCAAGATAGAAAGATCAAGATAGATTTGAAATTATTTTTGTTATAATGCGTTGATATTTTAAGAAATGTTAAAAGTATTAAAATTTGGTTAAAATTTGACACTAGCATGGTGAATAAAATGGGTTAAAATTTACCCAGCTGCGGAGCAGGGTAAAATTTTACACTAGTGGTTAAAATTTGACGTTTCTCAAGATAGAAAGATCAAGATAGATTTGAAATTATTTTTGTTATAATGCGTTGATATTTTAAGAAATGTTAAAAGTATTAATACAAAGTACTTCCTCAAATTAATATTCATCTTAAAAAATTGAAAATCTACTAATTGTTTGTTTGTTTTTTATTTTTTATATTTCTATTTTGTTGGCAGCTGGTGAACTACGAATTAGTGTTAGAAGACTGAATTAATACATTTCTTTTTGATCATAATGAAATGGGAATTTATCGATAAAATAAAAAAAAGTATGTGAAATTGAGAATTTCTTGAGAATTTTCATACTAGAATATTTAACTTGATATATTTTCAACTGGGTTTTGTTAAAAAAAATAGTTAATTGAATATAAGAAAAACCATTTTTGAGGGTAATTTTGTTTTATCTTGAGGGAATTTTATTCAAAGTAGTACCAAGAAAAAAGTCCCATTTAATACATTTTAACCCAATTCGCACAGCAAAAAAAATAAATTTGATCCCTTTTTTAACCAAACGTCAAATTTTAATCGTGGTAGAAATTTTAACCAACATTTTAACGCAATTCGCACACGCCCTTACAATAGTTTTTTCTTCCTTCAAATTAAATTATTTTTTTTTTTATTTGATTGTGCGTTGTATTTGCTTCGTCTTCACTTTCCAAGTATTTTATTAAAGAGTCCACCTTAATTTTGTTTGAATAATTTTCAATTTTGTTTTATTTTTTTTTTCCTTGTCATAATTTTTGCCGGCAGAATAATGCTTCGAACATTATTTGTCCGCTCAGAATTATGTGGAGACTTTTTCTTTACAGCAGCTCTAAGTATTTAAATTTTGCGCATGAACTGCGTACTGCTTGGAAAAATATTCAAGACAAAATTTGTCCCGAGAAAAAATTTGTATGAGAAATAAAATTTTTCCCGATCTGCGACTAGGCTTAACTGGTTAAAAAAAAACGCCTCGGGGCTTAGCGAGAAAAATTGACAGCGCCGCATATTAAATGTTCCGAAATGAGCTGACACAAAAATATATAAAGTTGGTATATTTTTCGCTTTTGGGTTTTCTTGTGTGTTTTTGAAAAAAAAAAAGTTTAACTAACTATTAAATAAATATTTAAAATAATAATTGTCATTCCAAACATCAGTTTTGATGTTTTTAAACAAATTCTAAACAATTTACGAACAAGTTAATTTGGTAGCACAGATTTAAATCTGTTGAAAAAGTTAAGCCCAGAGGTGCGTTCTTTTTCTAACAATAGTTAACTATTAGGTGTGTTTTTTATTACCACCGGTCTTAACTGGACAAAAAAAACGCCTCGGGGCTTAACCTGAAATCTTGGCAGCACTGTATATTGAATGTTCCGAAAACAGCAGACACAACAAAAATTTAGAGTTATCATATTTTTCGCTTTCGTCATTTTCTTGTATTTTTCATGTATGTTTTACAAACAGATAAAAAATGTATGCTAGCAAAAACTAGTTAAATACATTTTGTCTTTCCAAACGTCAGTTTTCACGTTTGTAAACAAATTCTAAGCAATTTATAAAATAATTAAGCACAGATTTAAAACTGTTCAAAAAGTTAAGCACAGAGAAATCTCCGGGCTAAACAACTAAGCCCAAGGGGCTAAGGTGTTGTTGTGTTTAAAGCCTGGTACGCAGCTCGCGCTAAATTTTAGCTCCCATACAAATTATCGAAAATTTTTAGCCGAGCTAAAATGGATCCCATACAAATTATCGATAACTTATATGAGAATTTTATCTCGGTTAAAATTTAGCGCGAGCAGCGTACCAGGCTTAAGCCTGGTACGCAGCTCGCTCTAAATTTTAGCTCCCATACAAATTATCGAAAATTTTTAGCCGAGATAAAATGGATCCCATACAAGTTATCGATAACTTGTATGGGAATTTTATCTCAGCTAAAATTTAGCGCGAGCAGCGTACCAGGCTTTAACATGTAAATTGCTTAGCCCAGACTGCGTTTTTTTGTCCAGTTAAGACCGGTTGTAATAAAAAACACACCTATTGTTAACTATCGTTAACTTTTGTCGTTCCAAAACTACAAAATAGTTACGATATGTAACTATTTGACAGATGAACATCGTTCCTAAACTCGTTTTTAAGTGTCAAATAGTTGCAAATCGTAACTATTTCCAACTCACCTCCATGATATGAGTTGAACACTCATGAGCAGGGATAGGATGTTGTGGACCTAAAAACTTAAAAAAAAGGCAAAATAAAACTTTAAAAAAGGCATAAAAAGGCATTTATTGAGAGAAAGCATGTAATATAAAAATTAATTGTAGTAATTTTGAACAATCATGAGATTTTTTAAATTTTCAGGTAACAAGCGCCTTTGATTGTCCCTTATTGGAGACTTTTCACGAGTTGATTTTTGCCGTGCGGCCAAGCTTTTCAACTCGTGTGAACGTAAGCTGCAAATCGTGCGACATATCGCGCGGCTAAAATCGACTCGTGAAAAGTCGTCATAAGTGCTTTAAAGGAGCTAAAGATTAAACTAATTAATTAATTAAAGCACTCGACATCACCCACTTCAACATTTGCCGGAAGCTCTTGATTTGTGTTCCCATTTATTACTCAATTTACTTGTTCAACTCTCTCGAGTCCCTTATTGCCCAAAAAAACTGATTTGTACTTCTCAACAACATCTTTTGCGACTGCCCTTTTCGCGGCTTCCAAATCTCTCTTGATTTTCAAAATCTGGAGAACTTCTCCAATCGAATATTTTAAATTGAGTAAGTTAGCTTTTGAACCATGATACGTGTCGGTTGCCGGCCGCGCTAAAGAACATAGCAATGAATGGTAACAATAGCAGACAAACAAGTTGCATAGGTAGATCCTTAATATAGATATATTGAGTAAGTTATCTTTTTGTTTGTATTTGAGTGTTTTGTGTGTAGGCATTACTTTAAAAAACATAGAAAAAGGCAAAAAAAGGGAATAACAAGAGAAAAGGCAAAAAAATGCAAAAACGTAAGAAAAGGCAAAAAAAAGGCAAAATAAAATACATATATTTGGCACGAGGGGGACGTGAAACGTGTTTGTTTTTAATCTATAGTGTCGTACGATTGAGCAAGAAAAAAAGGCAAATTCCACAACATCCTATCCCTGCTCATGAGATTGTTGATGTGTCAAAGTGGATGTTTTGTTTACAAAACCAACCTTAAGTTTTTTTTTTCGGAAATAAGTGGAAAAAAATGAAAATAAAAACAGAAATTTGTAATTTTATGATAAGAGAGAATTTATTTTGACTAAAAAAACATGATTTTTGTTATAATTATGGAAATAAAAATATTCTCGAAACAATTTTTTTTTGTGGTTTGACAGTTTAACAATATCTAACAATAAATCGTTCCTAAATGATTTGTAAAAAACCCAACAATTTCTAACAATGACACATCAACAATATTTTTTGACATAACAACTATAGTTGACTATTGTTAGAAAAAGAACGCAGCTCAGAGAATTCTCCGGGCTAAACAACTAAGCCCAAGGGGCTAAAGTGTTTTTGCATTTAAAGCCTGGTACGCTGCTCGCGCTAAATTTTAGCTGAGATAAAATTCCCATACAAGTTATCGATAATTTGTATGGGAGCTAAAATTTAGCGCGAGCAGCGTACCAGGCTTAAAATGTAAATTGCTTAGCCCCGACTGCGTTTTTTTTTTGTCCAGTTAAGACCGGTGGTAATAAAAAACACACCTAATGATGTAATATATATTAGGTGTGTTTTTTATTACCACCGCACAGTGTGGCCAATCACGAATCTAGCTGGACAAAATTAATAACTCGCGTTAAATCTACTTTTTTTCTAAACAGTTTTAAACAAATGAATGTGAATAGATAAAATTCTATAAAAAAGAAAGATTTTTTAAAAAGAAATCTATAATTTCTGCAAAAAGTGGGTCAAAA
This sequence comes from Episyrphus balteatus, assembly GCF_945859705.1. Taxonomy (NCBI): domain Eukaryota; kingdom Metazoa; phylum Arthropoda; class Insecta; order Diptera; family Syrphidae; genus Episyrphus; species Episyrphus balteatus. Next base: position 26,964,210 of record NC_079137.1, on the reverse strand, counting down.
TAGTGATGAAGAAAATGCATTTTTGAATTTATGTTTCCGTAAACATATTCTATGATTGGATATACTTAATTATTTTAAAAAACGCTTGAAAAACCTCAATAAATAAAAACTCTATTGCTATTCACGAAAAAAGAGAGGCAGAATAATTAGTTTTTATTAAGAAATAAAACTTTTACACATGTTTTTGACAGGTTACATACATGATTTATTTTCTCAATATCATGCTTTAAATTAAAATTTTAGCAATGATTTTAATTAAATATGCTTCACAATCATAAAAAATGGCATCACATTTAAAAATATCTGCAGATAATTTAAAAAAGTAACTTCTTTTTGTGCGATGCAAACTTGAAACATAAGGGCCTATTAAAAACAGCTGTGTTTATACTACCTTCGATGTTTTTCAAGCTAATAATTCTCTAAATTTCTTCGTGACCCTATTTCTGGCCTTTTACACTTGCTTGATTTTTGCATTTAACTTGTTTAGGTGTTCCGATAGAAAAGCATCATTCATCAATGATAATGCCTCATTAGTTGAAAATTCCAGTGGTTTAGTGGTTCCAGAGGATCAGAACTTAATCTTTTATACATTTTGATCCTTCACTCAAAGAAAATTTCGTTAAATCCTTTACGGTTTTATTGGAATATGCTTTTTCACTTTTGCGGAGAGCGATTCTACTGATTTAAACTATTTCTAATAGATAGGTTCACTTTTAACCTTCCGTTTGTTATACTTTTCCCGTATTTTTAATTTTTAAAAATTCTTTTCTTCTTTGTTTCACTATCTACTGTTTTTGTTTATTTAGTTACCACATAATATTGGTCAAGCAAAATGAAATTCAGTTTAAAGAGCGGTCCAAAGTGTCTTCCACCTTTTTTGTTTTTTTTTTCGCTAAACTTGAAGAACAAAACTTTTATATATGTTTTTAATTTTTATTTATTGTCAAAAATGTTCCAAAGATGATACCTGCTCATTAAAAGTACAAAAAAACTGTCTTTTCGATCTTATTTGGCAGTTTTGACACATTTTTCGAAAATTTGTTTTTTTGAAAATCTTGACTTCATTTTTGGTGAAAAGTGAAAAAAGTTGTATGGCGGTCGAGAAAACGCGAGACATGTAAATAGCTAATCTTAATGACAACACTCCACAATACATTAATTAATTAATTTCAGACCGGAAAAATGCGGAAAAATTAACTTTACCTCTATTTGAAAAACAAAGATATTTTTTTTTGCACTTCCTAGCCTTCTTATAGAATTTATTTTTTTTTTTAAATAGTTGCAATGGTAGTTAATAAATAAAAATTATAATACTTTACCTCCAAATGTAGATTAACAATAAAAAAAAAAACAATTATAACAATAAAACTACCACAGCGTTTTTAATCGTCAACCAAACTCAAGCGAAAAATAGAATACTTTCTATTATCTCCATCCAACTCTTGACAAGAACCAACTTTCAAGCTTAGCTTACGCTAATCCGAGATGAAAACAAAAAAACCAAACATGAATTACAGTTACCCATTGTATTGAGAAGCTCAACTCATGATTTAAAATCATGTTGCTAAACTTTTTTTTTTCTATTTTGTCCAGTCAGATTGGCGAATTACCACACTGTGCACCGGTCTTAACTGGACAGAAAAAACGCCTCGGGGCTTAACCTGAAATCTTGGCAGCACTGTATATCGAATGTTCCGAGCAGACACAACAAAAATTTAGAGTTGTCATATTTTTCGCTTTCGTCCTTATTTTCTTGTATTTTTCATGTATGTTTTACAAAGAGATACAAGAATGTATGTTAGCAAAACTAGTTAAATACATTTTGTCCTTCCAAACGTCAGTTTTCACGTTTTTAAAGAAATTCTAAACAATTTATAAAACAAATAGTTTGGTAGCACAGATTTAAAACTCTTCAAAAAGTTAAGCCCAGAGAAATCTCCGGGCTAAACAACTAAGCCCAAGGGGCTAAGGTGTTGTTGTATTAGACATGTAAATTGCTTAGCCCAGACTGCGTTTTTTTTTTGTCTAGTTAAGACCGGTTGTAATACAAAACACACCTATTGAATGAGAAAGAGATGCGAAATGACAAAACATGGGTGCTTCCGTCTGTCTCCCAAAGTAATGTTAAATAGACTGATGTGCCCATCACGACAAACAATTTTGGTTCTATAAAGCTTTACAGATGCTATTGTAGAATATACACAACAAAAACATTACTGTTAAAAAAAAAGAGCCAAGTTCTCCTATGTTAAAATTATTCTGGCACAAAAAGTACTGAGATGTGTACCAAGTTCTAAAGTTTGGGTTCAAATTCGTATCAATAAAATTTTGATTGTTCTCTTGACAATTTTTCTTTAATTACCGATTTTTTAAGTTATTTCAAAAATTGCCAAGTTAAACAATAAAAATTTTATTGATACGAATTTGAACCCAAACTTTAGAACTTGGTATACTTTTACATCTCAGTACTTTTTGTGCCAGCATAATTTCAACATAGGAGAAGTTGGCTCTTTTTTTAAAGCCTGGTACGCAGCTCGCGCTAAATTTTAGCTCCCATACAAATTATCGAAAAATTTTATCTGCGCTAAAATGGATCCCATACAAATTATCGATAACTTGTATGGGAATTTTATCTCGGCTAAAATTTAGCGCGAGCAGCGTACCAGGCTTAAGACTGGTACGCTGTACCAGGCTTGAAGCCTGAAACGCTGCTCGCGCTAAATTTTAAGCCTGGTACGCTGCTCGCGCTAAATTTTAGCTCCCATACAAATTATCGAAATATTTTATCTGAGCTAAAATGGATTTATCTCGAACAGCGTACCAGGCTTTAAGGCTTAAGCCTGGTACGCTGCTCGCGCTAAATTTTAGCTCCCATACAAATTATCGAAAATTTTTAGCCGAGATAAAATGGATCCCATACAAGCTATCGATAACTTGTATGGGAATTTTATCTCAGCTAAAATTTAGCGCGAGCAGCGTACCAGGCTTTAAGCCTGGTACGCACCTCGCGTTAAATTTTAGCTCCCATACAAATTATCAAAAAATTTTAGCCGAGCTTAAATGGATCCCACACAAATTATCGATAACTTGTATGGGAATTTTATCTCGGCCAAAATTTAGAGCGAACAGCGTACCAGGCTTGAGCTAAGGCCGTGTGTGAATTGCGTTAAATAGTTAACACCGTGTACAATTTTTGAAACTATTGAGGTGAGTAAAAAATTTTCAGCTGTTAAAAATTTATTGGGCTCTAGGACCTGGTTAAATTTGAGTTAAATTTTTTTTGCAGATGCTTTTGTTTTGTTTTTTTTTTTTTTTTTTAAGTTTATGGAACTTGGTAGTAAATGAACTGTTGAGAAACTTAGAGGCGGAGAGTTACAGAGTGATTGCATATGCGGATGATATTGCTATTGCCGTATCAGGAAGGCACCCCAGTACGCTTAAAGATCTCTTTCAACATGCCTTAAACAAGCTAACAAGATGGACCGATCGATGTGGACTAGATGTAAATCCCCACAAAACAGATCTTATCCTCTTATACAGGAAATACAAAATTCCTCATATAGAACCCCCTTCCATTAACGGTATACCACTTAAATTCTCTGACGAGGCAAAATATCTAGGTCTGATCTTAAGCCTGGTACGCTGCTCGCGCTAAATTTTAGCTCCCATACAAATTATCGAAAATTTTTAGCCGAGATAAAATGGATCCCATACAAGTTATCGATAACTTGTATGGGAATTTTATCTCAGCTAAAATTTAGCGCGAGCAGCGTACCAGGCTTTAACATGTAAATTGCTTAGCCCAGACTGCGTTTTTTTGTCCAGTTAAGACCGGTTGTAATAAAAAACACACCTATTGTTAACTATCGTTAACTTTTGTCGTTCCTAAACTACAAAATAGTTACGATTTGTAACTATTTGACAGATGAACATCGTTCCTAAACTCGTTTTTAAGTGTCAAATAGTTGCAAATCGTAACTATTTCCAACTCACCTCCATGATATGAGTTGAACACTCATGAGCAGGGATAGGATGTTGTGGACCTAAAAACTTAAAAAAAAGGCAAAATAAAACTTTAAAAAAGGCATAAAAAGGCATTTATTGAGAGAAAGCATGTAATATAAAAATTAATTGTAGTAATTTTGAACAATCATGAGATTTTTTAAATTTTCAGGTAACAAGCGCCTTTGATTGTCCCTTATTGGAGACTTTTCACGAGTTGATTTTTGCCGTGCGGCCAAGCTTTTCAACTCGTGTGAACGTAAGCTGCAAATCGTGCGACATATCGCGCGGCTAAAATCGACTCGTGAAAAGTCGTCATAAGTGCTTTAAAGGAGCTAAAGATTAAACTAATTAATTAATTAAAGCACTCGACATCACCCACTTCAACATTTGCCGGAAGCTCTTGATTTGTGTTCCCATTTATTACTCAATTTACTTGTTCAACTCTCTCGAGTCCCTTATTGCCCAAAAAAACTGATTTGTACTTCTCAACAACATCTTTTGCGACTGCCCTTTTCGCGGCTTCCAAATCTCTCTTGATTTTCAAAATCTGGAGAACTTCTCCAATCGAATATTTTAAATTGAGTAAGTTAGCTTTTGAACCATGATACGTGTCGGTTGCCGGCCGCGCTAAAGAACATAGCAATGAATGGTAACAATAGCAGACAAACAAGTTGCATAGGTAGATCCTTAATATAGATATATTGAGTAAGTTATCTTTTTGTTTGTATTTGAGTGTTTTGTGTGTAGGCATTACTTTAAAAAAGATTAAAAAAAAAAACATAGAAAAAGGCAAAAAAAGGGAATAACAAGAGAAAAGGCAAAAAAATGCAAAAACGTAAGAAAAGGCAAAAAAAAGGCAAAATAAAATACATATATTTGGCACGAGGGGGACGTGAAACGTGTTTGTTTTTAATCTATAGTGTCGTACGATTGAGCAAGAAAAAAAGGCAAATTCCACAACATCCTATCCCTGCTCATGAGATTGTTGATGTGTCAAAGTGGATGTTTTGTTTACAAAACCAACCTTAAGTTTTTTTTTTCGGAAATAAGTGGAAAAAAATGAAAATAAAAACAGAAATTTGTAATTTTATGATAAGAGAGAATTTATTTTGACTAAAAAAACATGATTTTTGTTATAATTATGGAAATAAAAATATTCTCGAAACAATTTTTTTTTGTGGTTTGACAGTTTAACAATATCTAACAATAAATCGTTCCTAAATGATTTGTAAAAAACCCAACAATTTCTAACAATGACACATCAACAATATTTTTTGACATAACAACTATAGTTGACTATTGTTAGAAAAAGAACGCAGCTCAGAGAATTCTCCGGGCTAAACAACTAAGCCCAAGGGGCTAAAGTGTTTTTGCATTTAAAGCCTGGTACGCTGCTCGCGCTAAATTTTAGCTGAGATAAAATTCCCATACAAGTTATCGATAATTTGTATGGGAGCTAAAATTTAGCGCGAGCAGCGTACCAGGCTTAAAATGTAAATTGCTTAGCCCCGACTGCGTTTTTTTTTTGTCCAGTTAAGACCGGTGGTAATAAAAAACACACCTAATGATGTAATATATATTAGGTGTGTTTTTTATTACCACCGCACAGTGTGGCCAATCACGAATCTAGCTGGACAAAATTAATAACTCGCGTTAAATCTACTTTTTTTCTAAACAGTTTTAAACAAATGAATGTGAATAGATAAAATTCTATAAAAAAGAAAGATTTTTTAAAAAGAAATCTATAATTTCTGCAAAAAGTGCGTCAAAATAGTGATGAAGAAAATGCATTTTTGAATTTATGTTTCCGTAAACATATTCTATGATTGGATATACTTAATTATTTTAAAAAACGTTTGAAAAACCTCAATAAATAAAAACTCTATTGCTATTCACGAAAAAAGAGAGGCAGAATAATTAGTTTTTATTAAGAAATAAAACTTTTACACATGTTTTTGACAGGTTACATACATGATTTATTTTCTCAATATCATGCTTTAAATTAAAATTTTAGCAATGATTTTAATTAAATATGCTTCACAATCATAAAAAATGGCATCACATTTAAAAATATCTGCAGATAATTTAAAAAAGTAACTTCTTTTTGTGCGATGCAAACTTGAAACATAAGGGCCTATTAAAAACAGCTGTGTTTATACTACCTTCGATGTTTTTCAAGCTAATAATTCTCTAAATTTCTTCGTGACCCTATTTCTGGCCTTTTACACTTGCTTGATTTTTGCATTTAACTTGTTTAGGTGTTCCGATAGAAAAGCATCATTCATCAATGATAATGCCTCATTAGTTGAAAATTCCAGTGGTTTAGTGGTTCCAGAGGATCAGAACTTAATCTTTTATACATTTTGATCCTTCACTCAAAGAAAATTTCGTTAAATCCTTTACGGTTTTATTGGAATATGCTTTTTCACTTTTGCGGAGAGCGATTCTACTGATTTAAACTATTTCTAATAGATAGGTTCACTTTTAACCTTCCGTTTGTTATACTTTTCCCGTATTTTTAATTTTTAAAAATTCTTTTCTTCTTTGTTTCACTATCTACTGTTTTTGTTTATTTAGTTACCACATAATATTGGTCAAGCAAAATGAAATTCAGTTTAAAGAGCGGTCCAAAGTGTCTTCCACCTTTTTTGTTTTTTTTTTCGCTAAACTTGAAGAACAAAACTTTTATATATGTTTTTAATTTTTATTTATTGTCAAAAATGTTCCAAAGATGATACCTGCTCATTAAAAGTACAAAAAAACTGTCTTTTCGATCTTATTTGGCAGTTTTGACACATTTTTCGAAAATTTGTTTTTTTGAAAATCTTGACTTCATTTTTGGTGAAAAGTGAAAAAAGTTGTATGGCGGTCGAGAAAACGCGAGACATGTAAATAGCTAATCTTAATGACAACACTCCACAATACATTAATTAATTAATTTCAGACCGGAAAAATGCGGAAAAATTAACTTTACCTCTATTTGAAAAACAAAGATATTTTTTTTTGCACTTCCTAGCCTTCTTATAGAATTTATTTTTTTTTTTTAAATAGTTGCAATGGTAGTTAATAAATAAAAATTATAATACTTTACCTCCAAATGTAGATTAACAATAAAAAAAAAAACAATTATAACAATAAAACTACCACAGCGTTTTTAATCGTCAACCAAACTCAAGCGAAAAATAGAATACTTTCTATTATCTCCATCCAACTCTTGACAAGAACCAACTTTCAAGCTTAGCTTACGCTAATCCGAGATGAAAACAAAAAAACCAAACATGAATTACAGTTACCCATTGTATTGAGAAGCTCAACTCATGATTTAAAATCATGTTGCTAAACTTTTTTTTTTCTATTTTGTCCAGTCAGATTGGCGACTTCCAAACGTCAGTTTTCACGTTTTTAAAGAAATTCTAAACAATTTATAAAACAAATAGTTTGGTAGCACAGATTTAAAACTCTTCAAAAAGTTAAGCCCAGAGAAATCTCCGGGCTAAACAACTAAGCCCAAGGGGCTAAGGTGTTGTTGTATTAGACATGTAAATTGCTTAGCCCAGACTGCGTTTTTTTTTGTCTAGTTAAGACCGGTTGTAATACAAAACACACCTATTGAATGAGAAAGAGATGCGAAATGACAAAACATGGGTGCTTCCGTCTGTCTCCCAAAGTAATGTTAAATAGACTGATGTGCCCATCACGACAAACAATTTTGGTTCTATAAAGCTTTACAGATGCTATTGTAGAATATACACAACAAAAACATTACTGTTAAAAAAAAAGAGCCAAGTTCTCCTATGTTAAAATTATTCTGGCACAAAAAGTACTGAGATGTGTACCAAGTTCTAAAGTTTGGGTTCAAATTCGTATCAATAAAATTTTGATTGTTCTCTTGACAATTTTTCTTTAATTACCGATTTTTTAAGTTATTTCAAAAATTGCCAAGTTAAACAATAAAAATTTTATTGATACGAATTTGAACCCAAACTTTAGAACTTGGTATACTTTTACATCTCAGTACTTTTTGTGCCAGCATAATTTCAACATAGGAGAAGTTGGCTCTTTTTTTAAAGCCTGGTACGCAGCTCGCGCTAAATTTTAGCTCCCATACAAATTATCGAAAAATTTTATCTGCGCTAAAATGGATCCCATACAAATTATCGATAACTTGTATGGGAATTTTATCTCGGCTAAAATTTAGCGCGAGCAGCGTACCAGGCTTAAGACTGGTACGCTGTACCAGGCTTGAAGCCTGAAACGCTGCTCGCGCTAAATTTTAAGCCTGGTACGCTGCTCGCGCTAAATTTTAGCTCCCATACAAATTATCGAAATATTTTATCTGAGCTAAAATGGATTTATCTCGAACAGCGTACCAGGCTTTAAGGCTTAAGCCTGGTACGCTGCTCGCGCTAAATTTTAGCTCCCATACAAATTATCGAAAATTTTTAGCCGAGATAAAATGGATCCCATACAAGCTATCGATAACTTGTATGGGAATTTTATCTCAGCTAAAATTTAGCGCGAGCAGCGTACCAGGCTTTAAGCCTGGTACGCACCTCGCGTTAAATTTTAGCTCCCATACAAATTATCAAAAAATTTTAGCCGAGCTTAAATGGATCCCACACAAATTATCGATAACTTGTATGGGAATTTTATCTCGGCCAAAATTTAGAGCGAACAGCGTACCAGGCTTGAGCTAAGGCCGTGTGTGAATTGCGTTAAATAGTTAACACCGTGTACAATTTTTGAAACTATTGAGGTGAGTAAAAAATTTTCAGCTGTTAAAAATTTATTGGGCTCTAGGACCTGGTTAAATTTGAGTTAAATTTTTTTTGCAGATGCTTTTGTTTTGTTTTTTTTTTTTTTTTTTTAAGTTTATGGAACTTGGTAGTAAATGAACTGTTGAGAAACTTAGAGGCGGAGAGTTACAGAGTGATTGCATATGCGGATGATATTGCTATTGCCGTATCAGGAAGGCACCCCAGTACGCTTAAAGATCTCTTTCAACATGCCTTAAACAAGCTAACAAGATGGACCGATCGATGTGGACTAGATGTAAATCCCCACAAAACAGATCTTATCCTCTTATACAGGAAATACAAAATTCCTCATATAGAACCCCCTTCCATTAACGGTATACCACTTAAATTCTCTGACGAGGCAAAATATCTAGGTCTGATCTTAAGCCTGGTACGCTGCTCGCGCTAAATTTTAGCTCCCATACAAATTATCGAAAATTTTTAGCCGAGATAAAATGGATCCCATACAAGTTATCGATAACTTGTATGGGAATTTTATCTCAGCTAAAATTTAGCGAGAGCAGCGTACCAGGCTTTAGATAAAAAGTTAAGCTGGAAACCTAACATTCAAGAAAGAGTTAAAAAGGCCACAGTGGCACTCTTCTCATGCAAAAAAGCCATGGGAAATAAATGGGGGATTCAACCTCGAATTACTCATTGGCTCTACACAACAGTAATCAGACCGATTCTAACTTACAGTGTGTCAGTATGGTGGACTGCTCTAGATATTAATGCTAATTGTGTTAAACTAAGCAAAGTCCAACATTCAGCCTGTCTGTGCATAGGAGGTGCACTTCGCACAACCCCTTCCGCAGCACTGGACACGCTGTTCCATCTAACACCCCTCGACATATATGGCAAACAAATGGCTGCAAGTACAGATATTCGTCTCAAAGCCTCTTCACAATGGATCAAAAATAACATTGGTCACTCCAATATTCTGAACTCTTTCGGATCAATACCAAGTAAAATAGACTAAACCATCCCGCAACTGCAATTTGATAGAAACTGTCGGGTAACCATCCCCTCTAGATCAGTCCGGGAGGACAGGGAATTCCTGCAAGATGATTCGATCCATTTTTACACGGACGGATCAAAAACTGAAGATGGAGTTGGTGGGAGGTGTATACTCAGACAGACTAAATTTAAGTCTCTCATTTCGTCTTCCAAATCACTGTAGCGTGTTCCAGGCGGAACTTTTGGCAATAAAAGAAGTCCTGTCTTGGCTCAAAGAAAACGTGGTATCAAACAGAGATATCCGTATCTTCTCAGATAGCCAGGCAGCCATTAAATCTCTTGATTATGTCTCTACCAATTCAATAACTGCCTTTAACTGTCGTTCATCTCTGATGGAGATGGCACAGCAGTTTAACATTCACCTTTGCTGGGTGCCGGGTCATAGAGACATTTCAGGAAATTGCAGAGCTGATGAACTTGCCAAAAGTGGAACACTGATACCATTATTACCAAATAAGGTCAACATAGGTATCCCCATCGCTACGTGTAAACTAATGCTCAAACAAGATGCTACAAATAAAACAAACCTTAGGTGGAATAATATCACCACATGCATAGCGACTAAACAGATCTGGCCAATACTGGATCTGAAGCGCTCTAATTGTTTAATATCTCTAAGCAGATCACAAATCAGCTCCGTAATAGGTGTCATAACAGGACACTGCATAATAGGCAAGCACGCAACACGCCTCGGAATATATTCCAATGATTTCTGCAGAAGCTGCATGGATGAGGAGGAGGTGGAATCGATTCCACACCTTCTCTGTGAATGTCCTGCGTTATCTCAAAGACGTAGACTCCATTTGGGAGAATTCTACTTTAACAATCCTAGTGAGCTGGCAAATATAGACATAGGTAGTCTCGCTCGCTTTATTAGAAGCTCTAAATGGTTCAACGAATAGGAAGAATTAACATTAAAGATTCATTGTGGTATCACAACGGACCAATCATGGTCTAAGTGTATCAGCTCTCCAGCTGATAGCCACGTTAACCTAACCTAACCTAACCTAACCTAACCTATTAAATAGGAGTTTCATGGCAGAAAAGAGGCAGAGAAAAATAGCTGCGTTCCTTTGGAAATATTTATCTACTGCTTAGTACTTAAAACTACTTTGATCTACTTTTGCTATACTGAAAAAGTAGTTCAAAGCAGCTCTGAAGCGCTCTAATTGTTTAATATCTCTAAGCAGATCACAAATCAGCTCCGTAATAGGTGTCATAACAGGACACTGCATACCTAATAGGCAAGCACGCAACACGCCTCGGAATATATTCCAATGATTTCTGCAGAAGCTGCATGGATAAGGAGGAGGTGGAATCGATTCCACACCTTCTCTGTGAATGTCCTGCGTTATCTCAAAGACGTTGACTCCATTTGGGAGAATTCTACTTTAACAATCCTAGTGAGCTGGCAAATATAGACATAGGTAGTCTCGCTCGCTTTATTAGAAGCTCTAAATGGTTCAACGAATAGGAAGAATTAACATTAAATATTCATTGTGGTATCACAACGGACCAATCATGGTCTAAGTGTATCAGCTCTCCAGCTGATAGCCACGTTAACCTAACCTAACCTAACCTAACCTATTAAAAAGGAGTTTCATGGCAGAAAAGAGGCAGAGAAAAATAGCTGCGTTCCTTTTTGAAATATTTATCTACTGCTTAGTACTTAAAACTACTTTGATCTACTTTTGCTATACTGAAAAAGTAGTTCAAAGCAGCTCTGAAGCGCTCTAATTGTTTAATATCTCTAAGCAGATCACAAATCAGCTCCGTAATAGGTGTCATAACAGGATACTGCATAATAGGCAAGCACGCAACACGCCTCGGAATATATTCCAATGATTTCTGCAGAAGCTGCATGGATGAGGAGGAGGTGGAATCGATTCCACACCTTCTCTGTGAATGTCCTGCGTTATCTCAAAGACGTAGACTCCATTTGGGAGAATTCTACTTTAACAATCCTAGTGAGCTGGCAAAAATAGACATAGGTAGTCTCGCTCGCTTTATTAGAAGCTCTAAATGGTTCAACGAATAGGAAGAATTAACATTAAAGATTCATTGTGGTATCACAACGGACCAATCATGGTCTAAGTGTATCAGCTCTCCAGCTGATAGCCACGTTAACCTAACCTAACCTAACCTAACCTAACCTAACCTATTAAATAGGAGTTTCATGGCAGAAAAGAGGCAGAGAAAAATAGCTGCGTTCCTTTGGAAATATTTATCTACTGCTTAGTACTTAAAACTACTTTGATCTACTTTTGCTATACTGAAAAAGTAGTTCAAAGCAGCTCTGAAGCGCTCTAATTGTTTAATATCTCTAAGCAGATCACAAATCAGCTCCGTAATAGGTGTCATAACAGGACACTGCATAATAGGCAAGCACGCAACACGCCTCGGAATATATTCCAATGATTTCTGCAGAAGCTGCATGGATAAGGAGGAGGTGGAATCGATTCCACACCTTCTCTGTGAATGTCCTGCGTTATCTCAAAGACGTTGACTCTATTTGGGAGAATTCTACTTTAACAATCCTAGTGAGCTGGCAAATATAGACATAGGTAGTCTCGCTCGCTTTATTAGAAGCTCTAAATGGTTCAACGAATAGGAAGAATTAACATTAAAGATTCATTGTGGTATCACAACGGACCAATCATGGTCTAAGTGTATCAGCTCTCCAGCTGATAGCCACGTTAACCTAACCTAACCTAACCTAACCTATTAAAAAGGAGTTTCATGGCAGAAAAGAGGCAGAGAAAAATAGCTGCGTTCCTTTGGAAATATTTATCTACTGCTTAGTACTTAAAACTACTTTGATCTACTTTTGCTATACTGAAAAAGTAGTTCAAAGCAGCTCTGAAGCGCTCTAATTGTTTAATATCTCTAAGCAGATCACAAATCAGCTCCGTAATAGGTGTCATAACAGGACACTGCATAATAGGCAAGCACGCAACACGCCTCGGAATATATTCCAATGATTTCTGCAGAAGCTGCATGGATAAGGAGGAGGTGGAATCGATTCCACACCTTCTCTGTGAATGTCCTGCGTTATCTCAAAGACGTAGACTCCATTTGGGAGAATTCTACTTTAACAATCCTAGTGAGCTGGCAAATATAGACATAGGTAGTCTCGCTCGCTTTATTAGAAGCTCTAAATGGTTCAACGAATAGGAAGAATTAACATTAAAGATTCATTGTGGTATCACAACGGACCAATCATGGTCTAAGTGTATCAGCTCTCCAGCTGATAGCCACGTTAACCTAACCTAACCTAACCTATTAAAAAGGAGTTTCATGGCAGAAAAGAGGCAGAGAAAAATAGCTGCGTTCCTTTTTGAAATATTTATCTACTGCTTAGTACTTAAAACTACTTTGATCTACTTTTGCTATACTGAAAAAGTAGTTCAAAGCAGCTTTAAGTACTAAGCAGTAGATTAATATTTCCAAAGGAACGCAGCTAATATTAAACAATAATTCATACAGCTGAAATTTTTTTTCACCTCAATAGAGTCAAAAATTTAACACGGTGTTAACTATTTAATGCAATTCACACACGGCCTAAAATAAAATGGATCCCTTACAAATTATCGATAACTTGTATGGGAATTTTAGCTCCCATACAAATTATTGAAACATTTTAGCCGAGCTAAAATGGATCCCATACAAATTATCGATAACTTGTATGGGAATTTTATCTCGGCTAAAATTTAGCGCGAACAGCGTACCGGGCTTTAAGCTTAATACGCTGCTTGAGCTAAATTTTAGCTCCCATACAAATTATCGAAAAATTTTAGCCGAAATAAAATGGATCCCATACAAATTATCGATAACTTGTAAGGGAATTTTATCTCGGCTAAAATTTAGCGCGAACAGCGTACCAGGCTAAAACAGAGGAACCAAGATATAAAAGTGAAGGTGGTCCAGAAGAATATTTTCGTCGGCTAAAGATTTTATTCCGTAACTATGGTAGCAGTATTTTTAAATGTAAAACGGACTAAAAACTTTCTTTTTCTCCTTCCTTTAACTTAGCTCTGTTATGATCTCGATGTCGAGGGGGATTGAAACTCTCCCACGTATCTGCTTCACACCTATATCTTATCCCAAACCGGCCTGTGGGGTTCGACGGGTTGATTTCAGAAATCGGCGGCAAGTCTCCTGGTTCCATTTCTGAGGCCAACTGAGTGCTGGTGGTTTTGCATTATTATCTTCCTCCGCTTACGGGAAGGGAAATTATATAATAAAACACAGCATACAGTCCTGCTTATAGTCTAATGGTGTTTTCGTTTGGTAAAAAAATCAATTTATTTTTTGATCTAAATCTGTCAAAAAAATGTTGTTGCGACTACTTAATTGTTAACAGATTTTGACAGATTTAAATGAAAAAATAAATTTTTTTTTTGCCAAACGAAAACACCATAAGATCCCACCGCTCCACTGTGGGCTAGAACGCTATTTTAGCTGGAATTAATTATAGAAATTCTTGAAATAGTCTAAAAATGCAGTTTAAGGTATTAAGATGATGTTGAATGGTGTAATAATGATAATTTTATGGTGCAACAGACACTAAAAATAAGAAAAACAACAAAAATAAACGAAATATTATGTTAAATAAGGTTTTCCAATTTACAACAAATATTATTGGTAAAAAACAAAAAAAAAAGTTCTATGAAGTTTTAAACGTATCAAATTCGAAAATGGTGTCACTGAACGCGAACAAAAGTTGTTTTTACTTAATATGGAAGGTAAAATGTTAGTGCAAATAAAAAAACCGTTATTTGAAAACATTCAACTCGTTTTTTTGTCACCGTAAGTGGTTTTTCTGAATATTTTGCTCACTATACTTTCAGAGTTAAGCCTGGTACGCTGCTCGCGCTAAATTTTAGCTCCCATACAAATTATCGAAAATTTTTAGCGGAGATAAAATGGATCCCATACAAGTTATCGATAACTTGTATGGGAATTTTATCTCAGCTAAAATTTAGCGCGAGCAGCGTATCAGGCTTTAGAGTGAAAAAAGTTTGCACTTGTAGGACATAGTTTTATATAAAACATAAGGCCATATAGTCTAGCTACTTTTTAAAACTGTTTCTAGAGTGTGCCTCCTCGTGCCTTTTTTTAAAAGCTTAGGAACATTCGTTTTAAATGAAATTGGTGCAAGTAGCATACTTTAATTTAAAATTTATAAACAAAAGTTGAATATAATAACAATTTATTAGCCAATACTATATTTGGATACATTACTTATTGATAAACTAGCAAAACTTTCGATCCGTTAAAACAAACTCAGTTAACGAACATCTGGATAGGGGAAAAAGTGGCCTTTTTTGTATTTTTTTTGAAAACTTGCTTTTCGATTGCGGGTGGCAATGGTGCAGTGGATGTAGTGCTTGACTGCTAACCTGAAGGTTGTGGGTTCAAGCCCTACCTCAGGCAGCATTCTTTTCTTAATCCCCCAGCTTGGAAGCCACCCGTGGGACTTTATGAGATAATAATCATCTCATTCTCAATTCACTGTACCAACAAAAATTCTTTCCTATCTTTCTATTCCTTCTAACTAGTGCCGTGCAGTTGCATTTAAAAGACCTAAGGTCTTACAGGCATATAGTTAAATTAAAAAAAAAAAAAAAAAAAAAAGATTGTGTTTTTTATGTAGCCAATGAATGTTTTGACCTAAATTTTGAATGGGCAATTATAGCTAGTCCATTTATCTATCGAATAAGACTAAAATTAGCAATATTGGAATAAGTTGACTTTTTAATTAATTCCTGCTAAAATAGCGTTCTAGCCCAAAGTGCGCTCGATTTTGCAGGTATCTGTTGTATCTGTACGTCATTTTAAAGGAAATGATGCAAAGATAACAAAAAAAAACAGGGTTGCATATTGGGAAGTTCGAACAAATGTCCCTGTGTTCTCTTTCTTTTTACAGCTACCATTATGACGTTTTAAACTCGGCGAAAACCAAAACAAACCATGACCCTGAAAGTAGCAGACAACAGACAAAAAAAATCTTTGGCAGCGGATATCTAAGGAACAAGAATAAAAAATGGATTTCTGTAAATGGCGATTTGTTGTAATTTGGATTTTGAATATGTGCCTTTTTTTTTTTTTTTATTTCGGTAATGTGTAAAATTTTACAGTAAAAATAAAACTTTGGCAAGCTCTCCTGGGCTAACGAATGGACATTATTTAATGAAATTGAAACTTACTTCTCAAAACTCTAAATGTGCTATTTTTTAGTTTTTCGATTTTTTGCTTAGATCATTTGGCAGCTCATAACTTCCTCAAAAATGACTATTTTTGAGTAAATAAAAATATACATAAAGTATTTTGAATAATCTACATCTGCTATTTTTTAGATTTTAAAATTTTGTAATGGGTGATTTCAAATTTCAAAAAAACTAATTTTTAAAAGTTTGGCCGCGGATATAAAAGCCAATATTAATCTTAAAAAACAAAAAAAAAATATGCATGTATTTTTTTTTTTCAAAACCTACATGTGCTATTTTTTAGATTTTCAAATTTTGAATTTTTTAATTTTAAATTTTTAAAAGTTTGGCCGAGGATATAAAAGCCAATATTACTTAAAAATGTTTGAAAATAATTTGCATGTATTTGTTTTTTCAAAACCTACATGTGCTATTTTTTAGATTTTCAAATTTTTAATTTTTGAATTTTAAATTAATAAAAAAAACTTAATTTTAAAAATATTATTAAAAAAAAAAAAAACAAAAATATACTAATCCAGTCAAATAAGAGTTTAACCTCGGAATGAATGCTAATAGAAATTTTTTTTGTTCAATACCTTCGGTTTGGCATTCTATAACATACCTCAAAAGTCTAGAATAATCTCATGTCCGCAAGTCGCGATTTTGAAGGTCGAAGCGCGAATCGAGATTTTCAAAATTAGCAATAATAGACAATGGTATATATAATAATACACATATGATATATGAGTTCGAGGTATTTTTTAATGCTGATTCGGCCAAACTTTTAAAAATTAGTTTTTTTTTAAATTAAAAAATTCAAAATTTGAAAATCTAAAAAATAGCACATGTAGGTTTTGAAAAAACAAATACATGCAAATTTTTTTCAAACATTTTTAAGTAATATTGGCTTTTATATCCGCGGCCAAACTTTTAAAAATTAGTTTTTTTAAAAATTTAAAATTAAAAAATTCAAAATTTGAAAATCTAAAAAATAGCACATGTAGGTTTTGAAAAAACATATACATGCAAATTTTTTTCAAACATTTTTAAGTAATATTGGCTTTTATATCCGCGGCCAAACTTTTAAAAATTAGTTTTTTTAAAAATTTAAAATTAAAAAATTCAAAATTTGAAAATCTAAAAAATAGCACATGTAGGTTTTGAAAAAACAAATACATATTTTTTTTTTGTTTTTTAAGATTAATATTGGCTTTTATATCCGCGGCCAAACTTTTAAAAATTAGTTTTTTGAAATTTAAAATCACTCATTACAAAATTTAAAAATCTAAAAAATAGCACATGTTACATGTAGATTATTCAAAATACTTTATGTATATTTTTTATTTACTCAAAAATAGTCATTTTTGAGGGAGTTATGAGCTGCCAAATGATCTAAGCAAAAAATCGAAAAACTAAAAAATAGCACATTTAGAGTTTTGAGAAGTAAGTATACTGTTTCAATTTCATTACATAATGTCCATTCGTTAGCCCAGGAGAGCTTGCCAAAGTTTTATTTTTACTATACAATTTTACACATTACCGAAATAAAAAAAATAAAAAATGGCACATATTCAAAATCCAAATTACAACAAATCGCCATTTACAGAAATCCATTTTTTATTCTTATTTCTTAGATATCCGCTGCCAAAGATTTTTTTGTCTGTTGTCTGCTACTTTCGATTTTTTTTTCGATTTTTAGACACTAGATTTAGTTATAGTAGAACGTTATTACCAAAAAAACACTTAAAATCGATTTGTATAAGTTTTTTTTTGTAAGAAAACAGTTCTTTAAAATTGCGCGCGTCCTTGAAAAATTTGGTTTGATTTGGTTTTCACCCGGTTTAGGAGATATTTTTTTTTTTATTTTCTTTTGTTCGTTTGGTACTGACAGATGAGCGAAATTCCGAATTCTCAGCCTGCCGCAACCCTACGGTCGCTAGGTTTAAAGAGGTACATTTTTTGTGAAAATTGCAGCCATCTGTTTTGCCATTTGAAATATTGCCGCAAGCAGGGGTTGCCAGGCTTTGAATTTAAAATTCTGAAAAATTACTAAAAATGAAAAATTATAAATAATAACTTTTTTAAAAGTTTCACCCTTAATCACAAAATTTAAATGAAGTTATTCCAAATAAAGGTTTTTGAAATATTTACTTGGTTTTAAAGTCAAAATTTTGAGGAACAAATTTTAAAAACACATTCACTGATAAATTTTTCAAGGTTTTGAATTTAAATAAAAAATATACTGGTAAAATTAACTGTCCCTATTGATCTTTTACCAAATAGTGAAAAACTGTGTGATTCTATGTCTTCTAGTTTAAAAAAAAAATTGAAAAATAGACAAACTATGTACTTTATTTGCTTTGTAAGCTTACTTTGTCACAGTCATCTGATTTTTTTTTTTTTAATTCTAATACAAAATAAAAGTTTTATTATTCCTATTTAAAATAAACCAGGTTTCCCATTCAAAATATTGCCGGAAGCGGGGGTTGGCACTAACTAGTTTCATAGTTAAAACCGGGATGACTATTTTAAATATGTAGTTAAAAATAGTTGTTTGTGACTATTTTAATAGTCAATCTAAGTATTTTCCAAATTAACAATTAAGTAGTCAATTTTGACTATTAAAATAGTTATTTGTGACTATTTAAATAGTCACATGGAGGGAGGAACTATGGGGCTATATGCAATGCATTTTTTTTTACAGGGGGAGGGGAGGTGGTGGTATATCTCCCTCCGCTTACGGGAGGGGAAATTATATAAAAAAAAAAACAATAAAAATAAAAAAATGTTTTTGAAATAGTTAGGGTATTCACGTAACGAGATAATTTTTAGAAATAGAAAATTTCGCAATAGGTTTAACTGAACACCCCAGCAGAAAATAATTGCGTAAACAAGGGAAACAAACAGCTGTTTGTTAAACGTCAAATTGAACTTATAAAATTTGTTCAATTAAAAAAATAAAGTAAAGCTAATTTTGCAAATACTATGCAACAATAAAAAAAATGTAATCTGCTCAGATAAAATAATATTCTCTTTTCAATATTAACATATTTTATGTCTGGTTATCTGAATAATAAGACATAAATCGCGTTCAAAAAGATATTCCAGATACGGGGATCCCAGATAGCCTATCTGATAGGTGATTGAACACACCCAAAGTTTATCAGATTTTTTTTCTACGGTTTCTGCTTCAAATTTGTGAGATAAAATTGTATGATTTGCGGAATATTTTTCCCATGCTAATTTTGACAGCTCATTTCTACCGATAGAAAATTCTACGGTTTCTATGGGTTTTCCGTGTTTACTCCTAATGTTTTGGATTTACAGAATTTTAGAATACATAATATTATGGCATTTTTAATTGGCAATCTGGAAGCAAAAAAAAGCAATCTGAATGCGTTCAATTGGGCAAAACTGACAGTTCTGATTCTGAAAAAAAGAGAATTTCTCTTCTGGTTTTAAAAACAAAATCAGAAGCAGAATCACTCACACATTCATAGATTTAAATGTCAGCAGTACAAAATGTTTGCAGCACAAATACAAATGAAATTTGGCGCAAATACACATATATGTGAAAAATGTTAAACTCAAACAATACATTCACACCAAACATCAGATTCTTCGGAATAAAAAAAAACTGTTCAATTGGGATTCCGAATCGAAGAACAATTCCGAATTGCCAATTAAAAACGACATTAGAAAAGCAGAATAATGGATATACATACAGAATTTTGTCACCTCTTTTTTTAATGAGCAAATAGTATGGAATGTACCTGAAAACAAAATTAGAAATTTATAAGATTTTTAATGTTTTGTCCATTATTGGTTTTTATTCGCTTACCTCTTTCATGTTCAAATCACGTTCGTCAAATATTGAAAAAAAAAAAAAAAAATGCACGAACTTGCTCTTAGAATTCAAGATGATAAAATTCTTAACACTTTTTATATAGAAATTTGGTAATTTTTTCCGTTAATTTTGGTCCAAAAAATTAATTTCAAAAACTCCTTCATATAAAAAAAAAGCTACAAATAAAGTTTCATGTAAATCGGTCCATTTTTTTTGTACGAATGCATAACTTACCTATAGTAACCATATCGCAACTAAAAGTTATTCTGGTATTGTTTTTATTTTAGAGTGCTGAAATTTAAAAAATACACCAAATAAAAAGTCAATATTTATGTGGAAAGCGAATTTATTTTTATCACATAAAATACAATATTTTGTATTTATAATTCGTACACTGTTTTTGATTAAATCATATCCAATTTACTAAAGAAAAATAAGAAGTGGGTATGGACTAAGTATGTATTTATGTGTTAATATTTTTTTTTTAAATATAAAAGAGAAACAAAAAATACAAATTCAAATAGACTTTAAATTATTTTATCGCTTTTGTGTAACTTAATTTTATTGTAAGAGTACAATTTAAAAGGAAAAAAATCGAACAATGTTTTCTTGTTTTTTTTTTTTCATATTTTTAATTGTCATGCTACCTATTCGTATAAAAATGAGATGACAACATTTTTTGTTTGTATAATTATGTATTTATGTAATTATTTGAATAATAATGAAAAATATTCCTTTATTTACGTGTAGATTAATTTTTATTTTCTTAATAAACCTTTCTCTAAGAACTGGTTTTTGGCAAGTTTTTAAATTGCAACACACAAATTCACATGATTAAATAACATGTTCACTGAATGTTGTATAGAGATATAATATTATTTTTATATATTCTTTTTTGATTCTTCTCCGATTATCCATATTATATTGTGTTATATTTTTTCACCAAACAAATATTTAAAAAAGATGCTTAGGAATCATAGTCTTTTTGCAAAATATTATATTTTTGGCATCGCAGTGTTGGTTTACATTTATTAAAAGTATAGTTTTATTAACTTTTTTTCAGACAGTCTTGTTTAAATTTTAAATTATCCAGCTTTTAGCGTGGCATTTTCTGTATGTAATAAATGCGGGTTTATTTTGTATCAGACTTATTGTGTTTTCCTGGAATGTAAACAATTTGTCGAAATGCAAAAAATCCGTGTTTGAATAAATTATACGAAACTTAAACTTATTTAATTCTTAAAAATATGTTCAATTTTTCAGCGAACCTTTTTTTTGTTGATAATTTTAGAAATTCATATTTATTTACAAATATTGCGGAATTTTGGAATGAACATGAAGCTATTCACTTTATGTAAAGGTTTTATAACATTAAATGATATTTAAACAAAAAGAAAAAAATATTAAACAAACAAAAAATATATAAATTAATACAGCAAATCGGTTTTCAAAGAACCTTCGCTGTAGGCTATTGTGAGATCATCGGATGCAGGTTTCAGATATTCCAATGAAGGCTTATCAAGCTCGTCATAGTAGTCCGCGGGTTTTTTTTCATTTGTCTGAGCATTATCTCCACTTTTATCCGATTGACTATTTGGTACACGTGTTACACCTAATTGAAATATGTTTTCGGTTTTAGCCGTTATGGGAGTGTAACAGCCTAGGGGCGCTGAGCCTAAAATTATATTTCAAAACACAAATTAAAATAATCTATACGTGGCAGTAGAATGTATCTTCCAAATTTCACACCTTAGCGACGAATGAATGATAAAAAATATTAAGAATAAATGTTATGTTACCATAAGGAAAATCTCTGCACAGTTAAAATGAAATATTAGTAAATATTAGTTACCTCTTAATCATTAGTTCTACTGTTTGGGATTTTAAACTCTTGATTCAATGAAAAAATAGCTATTAATTTGTTGATGATTTTTTTTATGGATTATGGATAAACAAATTTTTGATGAAGTGAATAATACTCGTAATTTTCTAAACAATATCTGGAAATATATAATTTGAACGTAAATTTTGTTAGGGTAAGTTATTTTGAAAAAAAAATATCTGTATTGAAGAAAATAAAAACAAAATTAATTAAATCGCGAGTATGAATTTGATATTATTTTGCGTTTAGTTTAATAATTGTAATTTCAATGTGTAGCGTTTTAAAAAGTTTAAAAAAAATTAAAGTGAGGGAATGTAAGAAGTGTTATTTCCTATAAACTGCAATTCCTTATCATGTAAAGTGTATAACCAATAAATACATTTAAGCGATAAAAGAAAATGAAGGGTGGATATTGAAAATTTCTTATACATATTTTTAAATGCATTGCATCAGAAAAACTATAATTTCAATTGAATTAAACTAGCAGAGACAATAATAATATACAGGGTGTCCCAAAAGTAATGGATCAAACGAAATATGCTGATAGGCCAACTTTATGGCTCTCAGAATTTGGTAACTTGTTCATCCCAAATCCTTACGGTTTTCGAATGAATGCAGTTTTTGTGAAATTTCGAAAAATCCCGACTTTGCAACAGTATTTTGCTTCCTTTGTTCATATTTAATTTTTGTTTTTTACAATTCTTTCACTAAAACATTGTCTAATAATAAGAAATAATTAATTAATCAAAATATTTTTTTTATTGCATACTCCATTTTGCTGCAAATTAATTAACAGTTCCATGTTTTATAAAAACTCAATTTCTTACTTTTAGTTCAGAGCAACACCCTGACAAAAATTTGTATGGTGTGGTACGGGTTTATTATTTTAAAAACTTGCCGTGTTATTGCAGTTTTCAAAAATGTATAAAAGTTTTCAAAGTTGAAGTTAGAACTAAAGATATTACAATTTGAATGCAAAAAAATATGAGCGGAGGAAGCAAAATACTGTTGCAAAGTCGGGATTATTCGAAATTTCACAAAAACTGCATTAATTCGAAAACCGTGAGGATTTGGGATGAACAAGTTACCAAAATCTGAGAGCTCTAAAGTTGGCCTATCAGCATATTTCGTTTGATCCATTACTTTTGGGACACCCTGTATATATAAATACATATATGATAGCCTAAATACTTCAATGTATAAGAGCAGTTTCATGAGATGAGGAAGGGAAAGTAATACAACTTTAGTACTTATTAAGCGAAATTAATTTGATTACTTAAACATATAAATCAATGAAAGGACAATGGTAAAAATGTATGTGAAGTGACCATTAATGTTCAGTGCTATACCATAGTAAAGGTTACTGTTTACAGTGATCAAATGCTTATACATCATTTTTTCTCAATTCGGTTGCACTTGATTGCGACAATGCAGAGAGGTCGT
The DNA here is from genome assembly GCF_945859705.1 of Episyrphus balteatus. Classification (NCBI taxonomy): domain Eukaryota; kingdom Metazoa; phylum Arthropoda; class Insecta; order Diptera; family Syrphidae; genus Episyrphus; species Episyrphus balteatus. The sequence continues at coordinate 26,941,011 of NC_079137.1, read as the reverse complement.
TGCAGGCTCGGAAGGAATGTATATAATTATCTTGATTTTAAATTTAAATGATTTTTTTTAATAATTTATCTAGTCAAATTTACAATTTTAAAGTATATAATCTTCTATATTCCTCCAGTGATGGATTTGATAAAAAAAAATATTCAAAACTTTTGATTTCTATAAGAACGTAATCAGAGTTGCAAAGACTGTTAATTTTATTGAAAATGTATTGAAAACTATACCAGTTTATTTAAAGAAGTCTCCACATCTTTTTCGCACACATAATTGCCAGGACATTAATTGTGCGCGGAAGAATGACATTTGAGTTTTGATTCTTTGTTTTTGTTGTTAATTTTGTCATTGCATGTCTTTCTGAGATTTGCGTTTGTATTTATTTTATTATTGTGATACTCTACATCATTTCGTTTGCCCTGCTTGGAACCAACGAATAATTTCGTTTGAAAAATAGATTCATCACATTGAATAACCAAGAGATTTTAGCACAGTGCATAAGTTGTATGCAATTGCAAAAACAAACAAATTTTGTAACTAAGCATACGTTTAAAGATGTGTTTATATTCATGTATATTGATAAAATATGTAAAATAGATTTTACATTTATGTACAGTAATATCAAATTGAGTTTTCGAAGTAAAATTTTTGAAACAACATTTTTTTAAAAGATTCTTAGAAAAGGTTGTATCGAAGTTTAGAACAATGGTTTTAAGAAAGGATATATAATTGAATTGAATAATCTCTAGTAACATATTGATGATTTTAACCATTACTGATTTTTTGTTTTATTGCATTCATCAAAGCAAAAGTGTCCAAATATTTGAAAAAAGGGTACCATTGCATACAATTTTTGAAAAGTAAATTACAGCAGCCTTTAATGTATTTAAAGCTCAAACCATTGTCCACAGGTAACAACTTCACATAAAAGTGAATTTCCTGCTCACAGAAAATGTGGAGTTGGGCCTCACGTTTAGTGGGAATTAACTTCATCAGAAAAAATGCAATAATTTCCATCTGTTAGTGAGATTGTTTGCCATGTGAAGGTTCTGATTTAGCAGACGACTTTAAAAGACATGAGCATGTTTAATTTTAAAAAAAATGATGTGTGTGACATTTGACCGCAGTGAAAAGACCTTTTCAACGGCGTATAACTTATTATTATTGATCAAAGAGCTATTCTCCTTTAATTAACTTAAGCCTACTAAATTGATGTTTTAATTGTTTATTTTTTTCCTTTGAAAATGAGCATATCATCTTACGGGTAATTAATTGTGTTTACTCTAAGGGAATATTAGCATATTTGGTTGTTGAAGAAAACGAAGAAGATTTAAATATGTTAACTTTTGCAGGAACTGCTTGATTTTTCTTTGTCTCATTGTCATTTTTAAAAAATCGAGCATATTGTGGGTTATTGAAAATTGCATTGGTCGATTTAGTTTTATTTGGCACCAGAAGAACTCGACGTGACACTATATTCTTCGGACCACTTGAACAATCTGTAAAAAGTTTATTGAAATGCAGATTATCAGCACAAAAAGTTTTTAACAAATTTTGAATTGTGACATGTGGTTTTGTATCGGGAAACTAGCGTCAATACGATTCTTCTAAATTAGACCAAGTGAATGAAATGCTTTTATTGGTTCAAAAACTAACCTGGAAAACCTGCGGAATGGACAAAGCAAGATTTTAAATAGTTTGTTTTTCTTTTTTATTTTACATGGTTTTATCGCTTGGCAACACTTTAACATATCAGCGGAAATATTTCCTGTAAAATTTCATATTATATTGAATTGTTTTAATTGTTTTGTATGTTGCAGAGCAATATTTACAATCTTCAATACATTCTGCACGTAAGGCACAATGTGTTAATTAAATTAATAATTTGATGTTTCAATGGTATAAGATGATGAAAAATCCGATTATTTGCAAACAAAAAAAATATAAGGGGTTTTTTTATGAATTATTCATGATATGTGTTTGTTTTCTTTTTTTTACTATCTGATTTGTGTGCAGGATTGTTATGTTTCGGTTCTAGTTAAATTTTGAATTACTTACCTAAAGACAAATTTCCTAAAACTTTATTGTTATGTGGAAGTTGTATTATTTCTTCAGATTTAACATGATGATGGACTATTGGCGATTCCATTTCTTCATGGGTTTCAGTTCCTGAAGCTCCATAAGGAGACGAAGATGCATCAAGTTCAGCTGCCAAGTCAGCATATTCGCTGCCCGAGTCCTCAATTACTGATGACTCTGATGGATATTCAAATGTCGAATTGAGTGTATCGTTGAATTGTACTCGAAACTATTATTAAAAAGATATTTTAAATAGATATTTTTGCATTATGTTTCTTTAAAAATTACTTACGTTTGCTTCTTTGGGTCGACGACTTTTAATGTTAGATTTACCATCTATGATAATATTAGCATTCTCAAACTCTACATCACAAGGTGAAGGTGGGCACATAGGCCATTCGTCGTCGGGATCTGTAGAGGTTTCTCGAGAGAGGTCACCAAGCAGCACAAAACCTGACTCGTTTGGCTAAAATGTATAAAAATATTCATTAGTTAATAATGCACTGGAAAATACGAAAATAAAAGAAACGACTCTAAATCGATTCAAAGCGTCATTTGACCTTGTGCGCAGAGACACTGGTCTGTATGCATTAAAAATAGTTAATAGGTGAAGAAGAGAATTAATAAGTATTAACAAGTTTTGATATGGATAAAATGTGATAAAGATCATACTTTACAATTTTCAAGTAAAAGCATTTACTATTTTATATGCATACCTTTCACAAACTGTCTGGAATGATAGGGATCTGCCTAAAAAGCATTTAAACCAAATTTGCACTACCTGATCATTTTTTTAAGCGGAGTTATGGACTTTTTTGTTCTAAGCGAATATCAAGACTCTAGTATTTCGTAGATCAAAAAGTTAAAATGAAAAATAACTAACTAAAACAAAATAATTCAAAGTAAAATCAATATAAAATAGAATAATTGAAAAAGATTGACAACATTATTTACTGCTAAAATAGTTAAAACAAACCGCATCATGATAAAAAATCCATGAAATTGAAGTTTTTTTTGTTATAATTTGTTTTAAAATGTAAAACAAAAGACCGTTTACCAAACAAAAAATTGACTTAATTTGGAAAAAAAAAAAAATTATTCACTGAGATAATTAAAAAAAAACCGACAGAAGGGTCTCATGTCTAAAGATAATTCGAGTATGCTGAACACGATGGCGTACTTAGTTTTTCTGGATTTAGTCAAATAAAAAAGATTTTTGAGTTTGAAATTTTGTTTGCACATGCCAAAAATTAAATTTTTGATTTTTTATCGATGTAAAATCTATTTTTTTGAAAGTATTATACGTAAAAGAAGTTATTTGAAAAAAATCAGTGGAAATCTTTTTAAATCATTATTTTATGGCAAAAAAACGTCGACTGGAATTATCATTAGTAGATATGAGGGTCCTCTGTCAGAAAAAAGTTCCATTTTCGAACACAGTGAAATCAACTGTTTTACCACCAATAACGTGTTATACCGTTTTGTAAAGCCAAACCTCGTCTTTGATTTTCTTTTTAAATGAAACTACTTTTTTCTGACACAGTTTTTGATTTTTTTTTTAAATCAAAATTTTGAAAAAAATTGAACCATTTTTTTGGAAATTTTAAGTGATAATATACTAATTGAGTTTTCAAAATTCAATGCTTTTATTTGTTTTTTTTTTAACAAAAACAGAAAACTATATGCAAAAATTAATAAAAACACAACTACTTCTCAGAAACCTCTTGATTTTTTGTTTTTACGTGGCTGGACTTGTTGGTAAATTAAATTAAGAAACATTAAGCCTTCGTATATATGTAGTTTTTTAAACATTTAGACTTGAATGATAATACAATAAAGTGACACTGTATTGGATTAACCTTGAATCAATCCATTTTATTCCTAGATAACACCTGAAAACTTCCCTGTGAATTTTCCTTACCATGGCTGGGACAACCGTTGCCAATAGGCGTGTTTTTTTGGCATTTCTATCCGTAGCAGGATTTCCAAAAAATCAACACTGAACAAAAATTTATATGCACGCACCAAGAGAAAGGAAAACGTAAACTTACACCCCTGATTAAAATTCTATCCGCAGGTTGGTTTAGCTTCTATTCCTATCGGCAGCTGCGTGTTGTTTTTGTAATGCATGTAAACGGCAACTGCGGATACGGATAGAAATGCCAAAAAAACACAGCTAATGTATTTTAATGAGAAAAAAACCAGTAAAAAACAGTGGTGGCAAAATAATTAGAAACGTTCTCCTTTGTTTACAAAATGTTATTTTTTTCTTACTATACAAAATATTTAACAATTTTTTAGCAAACATGAGTGATGATACAATCCTTGTAACATTTTAGGAAAAAAATTTTAGAATTTATCCAACAAAAGAAAAATATAGTCCAATTTTGTGTGGAAATATAATTAGAAACACTGAGGAAAAATTGTTAAGAATTATCCTGTTTTTGATTTTTAGCATTTACATTTGCAAAACTTAGTGAATTAATTAAACGTACAATTAATAAAAAGGACTATCATCAACTGATTTCTATAAGTTGGTTTATGTGGTTGCAGTCCTCAAAAAATGCCACATGTTCCGAAAAAAAAAAAAAAAAAAAATAAAACGTCCTTAACAATTCCTGACAGACCAACCCCTTTTATTTGAAAAAAAAGGAGGTGCAATAAAAAGGAGATCCTTAATAAAATATCGAGCTCTTCAAATGTCTCTGTTAAAAAATATTTCTTATATTTTTTATTTATACATATTAAGAACATACATACATTTTGAAAAGAAAGAGTGTGTTTCTAATAATTTTTCCACCACTGTATGTGTTTCTCAAAGGTAAATCAATTACGAGAAAAGACAAAAACTGAGGAAGACAATTCAAATGGTATCTAGGAAAAAATATTTCTCTTGAAATCTTCAAAAATCAGAAAACATGATTTAAAAAGTTAATTTCTTATTATTATCAACTGCTTACTTAACAATTTTTAACTCTTGTTAATTAAAAAAAGTACAATTTTGTTGCCTTTAGGCCCTTACAGATAAAACAGCGTGGGCGGTGGGCGCCCCAGGGTAAGCTAAATTCACAGGTCAGTTTTCAGGAGTTATCATAAAAAAAAATTGATTAATTCAAGGTTAATCCAAAACACTGTGCCACTTTATTGTTTTGAAAATGATTTACCAGATCCAATCTGGTACTGTATTGGCTTTTTTTTATGGGAACGAGTGAAAAACATTACTTTTTTTTACATCAATAGCATTAATGTATTGTATGGTTGGAGAAAACAACCATAATTAAAAAGGAGGCAATAGATAGAATCAGTCCAAGCAACGGGCTCTATAAAGTTATAAGATTCAGAAAAAATGAAAATTTTAAAATCCATGAAAATGAAGCTGTTTTACTATTTTTAACAGTATTTATACAATGACAAGTAAGCCAGTTACAGCTGCAAAAATGTGGTGTTTTACTTCATCTCAAAAGTTCAAACCCTCACAACAGAAAAACTGTTTGATGAATAAGCCTGAAACTTTGCAGATTAATTTCAAGTTTATTAAGCTTCAATAATTAAGCCTTAGTTTAATCTTATCACTACGGTGACCATATTTCTGGAAGCGAAACCCGGGACAGATAAAAAATTCGTTGGATAGTTTTGAAAATATTGATTAAAAAAAAAAAAATTAAATTTTTTTAAATGAGTTTTCATAATTTTTCCTTATATCCTTTTATCAAGATTTCCTAAACGATTTTATGAGAGCGTTTTTGTTGAAATCATTTAAGTCGTTTATGAAATCAGAAATCAATTAAATTGTTTTATAATAATGTCTGTTAATAACTTCTAAAAAATATTTTTTTAATCAAAATCGGGAGAGCTGTTTTTTAACATTTTAATTTTATTTCAAATGATTTTGAAATTGTATGATCTTTAATACAACTTTTAACATGTCCTTAAAAGTTTTAAAACTTATCTGGGTTCTTTACTCTTCCATATGTTGTTCTTTATTCGAAAACATTCTAACTGGTGTAGCAACCTGACAAACAGCTGCTGGAACTAAATAATTGAAGAAAATTAAAAAAAAACTAAAGCCTTGTCTAGAGGCGAAACGAAAATTTTCATACAAAACCAGCACAACGAAATCGTGAACGAAAATTTTACTTTTCGTTGCACAGTACGAAGCCAAGGTAACGAAATTCTTACCTGTGCTAGAATATATGGAGAGTTTTCAATCGTTTGTCAATCACATTTATTTGTCGAGGCAATTTTTCTTGCAGCAACATTTTTTTGACTTTGGAGACTTAGAAAAATGTTCGTTTTGCTTCAGCAGCGTACTAGGCTTATTTTCCAACCACTGTTATCCGTACAAAAGTATTTAAAATATTGAATACAAAAATTAGAAAATGTGCAAATACGGGGCAATCACGGGACAAATTACAAAATACGGGACACTTATACGTCCCTGGTTTCTTAAATAAAAACCCGGGACAAGCTGTAGAATTACGGGACAGTCCCGGGTAAACCGGGGCGGATGGTCACCGTACTTATCACCCATATTTATAAAATAGCAGCACATATTCTAAAAAACTATAAAAAAGCCTATTTCGATAGCTTTTTTTTAGCAAAGTAAACCTTATTTCTTTGTAGAGAATTAAATGAAATTTTTAAATGTGTCCTTAAATTTTCTGTAAAGTGATCCGTTGTTGAGATATTGATAGTCAAAGTCAAAAGTGTGGTTTTTTGACTGATATTGCAGTCTAAAAAAAATCGTAGAAGTTTGAAACAAAAAGAATCTTAGAGCTAAATAAAAAGCATTTCTAAAAATAGTAATCATTTCATCAGAAAAAATTTTAAAACTTTTTTAAGAGAAAAACAAAAAAAAATTGGAAAATTTTGGTTTTTGGACAGTTCCAATGATTTAGCTATTTTACCGTTTTGTTTTGTCATGATGCGATCATTTTTTACTGAGATACAGCCTATCGAAAATCACTAAAAAAATCACGAATTTTTTGTGTTTCTTTAATTTTTTGGGCTAGTGTAGTATAAATAATTGATGCCTATAAACGTATTAAATTAAAATGGGCCAAAAACATTTCCTCCTGTTAAGCAATATTATTACAGTAAAACCCGGATAAGTGCCTCTCGCTTAAGTGCCTAACCCGCATAAGTACCTTTGTTTTTTAGAACCAAAATTTTAAGGATTTTTTCATATAAAATTCATCTTTTAAGTACCTTTCGCTTAACTGCCTTCCCCGCTTAATTGCCTGGCTTTTCAAATACTTATAGTTGAATTTACTTGCAAAAAATTCTTTTAAGTACACATTTGAAACAAGTTTGAACTGTAAGAAAAACTTCGTTTCCTAAGCCGCTTTAAATTCAAAAATTCTACTAAAGGTAGAAATTAACTAGTTAGCTATTTTAAACTTTCAAAGTAATTTTTTTTTTGTGAAGATTATGTTTTTAGTAATCAAACATATTTTTTTTTTTATTATTTAATAAATATAGAGATAAGTGCCTATGAGCACTTAACCGGGTTTTTGTAAGTACCTTACCCGCTTTAGTGCCTGTCAAAATAGTGCATTTAAGGTGAGGTACTTATCCGGGTTTTACTGTATATATTATCAATTGAATCAAATGGAACCAGATTTTAAATTGATTTCCTATTCAAAGTAAATGTTTAGGTGCTTACGAATGAATGAATGTTATATTTGCATTTTAAATACACCAACATTATTTTATATGTACAACATTATTTTATTTATATACACATAATATCTCTTAAAAATTTTAAATCTAAAATGATTTTACATAATAGAATTGCTTACAATAATTGCAGCCATTAACTGAAATCTGAAAATAATAGCACATAACATTTCATTCAGAATCTTTCATTATTATATATTTCCTTGTGTAGTTCTTTGTTGTTTATATTGATAAGTAAAAACAAAAAAAAATTAAGTAGAATTGTTGCTAAATTCATCATAACAAATAACTAACACAATGTGATTAATAAAATGTAATACATGTGTGTATATAAGAGCCATAATTTACTACTACTGTATGCTTTGTGTCCGTCTCCATACCCGATATAAGATCAGTGTGAATTTATATACAACAAAATAAATACATATCAACTTTTGGTATCAATAAGCACACATTTCTGCGTTCCATTAAAGAAAGTGAGAACGATATGAACTGAATTCTCTTTCTTACTCAAAAATGACATTGATAACAAGCTTTAGATTATTTTGTAAATAAAATATTCGTGTTGAAATTTAATTTATGAGGATGAAAACTTTACCCGCTGGTTGTTCAAGATAAATATGACTAATGTCGAATTCCTTTCAATTTTTTGAATCGCCTCAAAAAAATCGAATTTTTGGTGTTAAAAAGGAACATGAAAACAGACCGAATTCTTTTTGCGATTGTATGTGTGTCATTTGACAACAATTTTTACACGAACGTCAAGCTGAAACCAAAACAATTTCTGCAAAATAAAACCAGAGATTCCTTTGATCAATAATTTTGTTTATTTTCTTCGGTAATATAAATTTATTTTAATCAGAATCAAAGGGAAATTGCAGTTATTACTAAGATCTGAGTGAAGATGAAGTAGAAAATTATTATTTTGGCCGTATGCTGTGGTTTTACAGAGAAAAAAATTTCTGACGACAATTAGGAGAAGAAAAGTCACAGTAATTTGACTTTTTCACAAGAACTATGCCAGGAAAAATATATTTTGATCGCACATTGTTTTTTTTTATTTATTTTATATTTTTCCGCAATAAAAATACGATATTCTATTGAAATTTACTCTTTATTTGAAGTTGGTGTTCTCAAATGAACAAACAACATGAAAAAAAACTTTCAGCTTGACGTTTGAGAAATGTCAAATGTTCCAAGTGTGTGTGCAAATCCGTGTAAATCTCTCAAAAAAGAAGGATTAAAAAAAATTCGAATTCTGCTTCGTTTGAGGCGAATTTTTTTTCTATGGAACATGATTTTCAGAAAAAATTCGCTTCGAGATCGCCGAAAATTCGATTTTTCAATTGAAAGGAATTCGACATAAGCTAGCTTATAACGGGATATATAAAAATATAAATAAGGAAAAACATTACTCACTTTTGGTAGCTCCCTTTTATGCTTGAATATTAATCCATCATTCTCAATGTAGTCGGGAACTTCTTTACGATCCTTGAAATTAAATACCATTGTATTGTTTTCAGGCACATTGCCAGCACCAGCGCGCTTCTTTTTGGATATTAAAATAGCAGGTGCTTGAGAGCTGGTAACATCCTCACTTCCAGACACTTCAATCTTTTTTAATTTCGATGTAACCGTATTCAAACTCTTTTTATTGTCCATTAGATTATTGCTTTCAGATGTCTTGATTTTTTTTTCATTATTGATTCGATTTTTCTCAATCTCCCTACTTGTTAAAGCGGATGGTGACTGATTATTAGACATTTCTTCAGAACAATTATTTTTGATTTGCTTCTGGGGATATTCTGCTAAAAGTGGCCTTATAACTCCAATCTGCTTGACTGTAGTTGTTGTCGTCGATCCTGCAGTTGCCAAAGAAGGTATATCATGCAAAGGTTCAGAGGCGAGGTAGTTTCCTTTTGAAAATGACACAGAGGTATTTTTTTGAAAAATAAATTGTTGGCTGGTCCCAGCTTTAGCAATGCTTTCGAGAGCCGATTTTGAAATTTCTTTTGTTGAATTCGATTCTTCGTTATTAACCACGTATTCTCCGTCCATGGAATCGTCGTCGTCGTCTCCCGATTCAGCTTCAGAAGATTCCGATGAAAATCTACTTTCTTTCTGTGACGGCTGTTGTTGCCTTTCTACTTGCGTTGTTGTAGTGGGTGATTCTATTCTGAGCTTTTCGATAGATTTTGTTAAATCAGTGACTGGCGAGTCAACTGACATGACTGTTTTATCAATTAAGTTATGGCGCGGAATAATGTCGGGTGAATTTTCTGATAAACCCTCAACAACACTACTGACACACCCAAAGTTTCTTATCGATGTAGAATCCATTTTTGGTCGGAAATACTTTGAAGTGTTGCTCTGACCACTTGTTGTTGGTGTTGAAATTGTAGGCGATACAATTTTTTCTGATTGCTGTACTGAAGAAGAAGAAGAAGCAATAGTTGGACTAATTGGTGAGGAATTATTAATATTATTTTTAACTTCCGTTAATGTAGACGGCTTAAATTTTTGATGTGAAGTTTTCGGATTTAAAGCAGGCTTGGCAAACGAAATCGATGGTTTGTTTTGGGTAATAATAGATTTATAGTTTGCTACTTTTGTAGCAACCTCTCCTCCACTATTACGAATGACTGTGCCGCCTCTTCGATTCGCCGAAGCTTCGAATATTTTAAGTGTTTGCTTAACTAAATCCGGTGGTGGTCGCTCTGTGTCGTCTATAATAGACGTCAGGCGCTTAGGGGGACTATTATCAGTTCCCGATAGCAGACGCTCTCGTGCATTATTTATTTTATCCTCTATCGTAACTGAATCCGTAGCACCATTATTTATTGTTGTTTGTTGACTATTGGAAAAATTCCAGGGTGATTTTTCACATAAAAGGGCCTCAACTGATCGCGCCCGTTTCAACGAATCATTTCCACGTTTTATATGCCGTGAACGATGCTGATTGTTATATGATAATCTCATTGGGCCTGTCATTTTTTCATAGGAATCCATTTTAGTATTCTCCTTACATTCAATCACTCCTTCGTTTACTTTTGCTAAAGTAGAAGTTCCTCTGATTCCTATTTGAGATGATCCATGCAAAGACGGACTGGTTCTTTCTTTGTTAGTAGTATCTGGTGTTTCGTCCTCTTCGTCTTCATCTTCGTGGACGCCATTTCCATCAAGAAGATTATTTAATGAAGTTGCCCGACGTAAAGAATCCAATGGTAATCGCTGTTTACCAATGGATTGCCGCAAAGCTAAACTTAAGTAGCGACAACGCAACTTTGACACAATACCCGGACCATATTGCAACTCTTCAGATGGATCGAAATCCAATTCGTTATTGGTGATATCATTCATCTCTTGAACGGCCACCATTTTCTTTTTATTATTAGTCACTCTTGTAGACGATTCGTTATTTGCGGCAGTTGTTGACGCTATGGATGGCGAAGGGGTTAAACTAGAGTTCTGATTTGAACGTAACTTTGCATTTATTTTATAATTATGATGTGTGGAAACTTCATTAGCATTGCCGATATTTTGATTCTTTTTAAAAGACACAGAAGCCGATGTTGTACCCGACCTAACCGATGCATTTGCAATGCCACATGGTTTCTTATTATTCACAACGGCTGATTTTAGAGAAGAATTATTATAAATGTTTATTTTATTGCTGTTCTTTGTGGAAATTGAATCAGAAGCTATCTCTTTAACTTCAGTCTCATTTAGGTTACCCGCACACACCGAGTTGTCACTTTCGCGTTCAGAAATTAACTGATGGTGCAATTGGTGTTCGTCGTAGTCGTCTTCGTCATGTTCGTCGTCACCATTGTCGTTTTTGTTGCCTTTGTTTATATTTGTTGTAGTTAAATCAGGTTCTTGTTGGAATACATGTGAATGATGTTCTTCACTAACACATACCGTAATACTAGAGTTGGTGTCTTTGTTAGATTTTTTATACATTTCTGCTGCTGCCGCCACTTTTACACTAGAACGGGATATTGGAGTTAAAAGAGAATCAGAACTTGTTGTGTTGGTCGTCGATTCACGCTGTTCAGTCAAATTCTTTCGAAATCTCACATTCTCTTGTGGCAATGTTGAACTGCTGCCATCGTTGCTTTTCTGTTCTATAGGTATAGAACCAACAACAACTGATCGAGGCAGTGGAATTGGTGGCTGTTGATGTTCCGGTTGTACTGTAGATACTGATCGTTCAGACAATTTTTCATTGTAGTTGTGAAGAGAAGATGATTTATTATTAACTTGCGTATAATGACCTCCACGCAATAATTCGATTTTGACTTGCGTTTGTTGAAGTTGGAGTGTAGCCGGCGTTTTAACCACATTGTCAATGCTAGTTGTTGCTGAAGAAGTAATTGAATTTTGACTAGTTGTATTACATTTATTTGTGTCATCGATTGTATTAATTCTTGGAGAATGTAATAATACTTTATCATTGTTATTGTTATTGGAAAGGATGTGAGAATTTTTCAAATCGCAATTTGGTGATAACGTTTCTAAGGTCTCAGTTGTACCTGTTACATTATTGACAATATCTAAAAAGAAAGAATTGTTTTTTTTAAATTCGTATTAAGTACATTTTGTAATATTTACAGTTCAGTGCAATTTCAAAAAATAAATTGTTTTCAGTAACGTGTGTTTTATTCAGGGTTAAAATATCAATTAAAAAAAATGCATTTGAAATAAAAAAAAATATTTATTGCAACTGAAAATGCAAGGCAAAATGCATTTTAAAAAAAATTTTAATGCAAATGAAAAAAATTTGCATTGAAAATAAAATTTGTATTGCAAATAAAAATATTTTGCATTGAAAAAAAAAAAATGTATTGCAAATAAAAAATTTTCTGCATTGAAAAAAAATTCAATGCAAAATGTTTGCATTAAATATTTTTTTTTTAATACTCGTCGAATTTCTTAAGCTATGATTATACGGTCAACGAAATCGGTCAACGCGTTGACTCTCTGACGTCAAGAACAAATCATAGCTTAACAATTTTGGCTATTTGAACATACATACACTTTTTTAACTATAATATTGAAAATAATAATACATAAGGTCAAAAGTCAAATTTGTAAGAAATTCGAGGAGTATAAAAAAACATTGAATGCAAACATTTTGCATTAATTTTTTTTTTTCAATGCAGAAAATTTTTTATTTGCAATAACATTTTTTTATTCAATGCAAAACATTTTTATTTGCAATAATTTTTTTTTTTTCATTGAAAATTTTTTTCATTTACAGTAGGTAACATTTTTTTTAAAGCAAAATATTTTAAGTTGCAATAAATATTTTTTTTAATGCAAATATGTATTTCAGTTGCAATAAATTTTTTTTTTTAACCAAATATTTTTTAGTTGCAATAATACTTTTTTTTCAATTAAATTTTTTTTTTTATTTGCAATAAATATTATTTTTTTAATTGGTAATGGAGATCAAATGCATTTAAAATAGAACGATTTCTTACAACCGTGGTTTAATTTAATACTTTTTTTAGAAGAAGAATTCTTAATTTTAGAAATAAAGCAAACAAAATTGTCCTAACCAACTAATTTAAGAATTCACTTAATGCATAGTAGTAGCACGCAAAATTTGACCGATTAATCGGATACGAGTAGACTATATGCAGTTAAGCCCTTTGCAAATGAGAGACGAATTTTTTTTTTTATAATTAACGCGCACTAAAGGGAGTTAAATACCCTTAATATGTTAAACACAGTGCGAGCTTCAGGAAAATAGGGAGGGATTTAAAAGGAGAAACCGATGCACATTAGTTTTAAAGCTCTGGACATTAAAATGGCAGGGAAAAACAGAGGCGGGTAATATATTCCACATTCGTGTGGTGCGGCTAAAGAAAGAATTTCTGTATTTGACGGTACGTCCGAAGTTGGGCTCAAGGGTAAACTGATGAGCATTCCTAGAAGCGCGAGTATTACGGTTAAATTTTTTCAGGGGAGGAATGCAACTAGCTATTTCATCTGAACATTGTTTATAAAAATAGCGATAAAACAAGGAGAGACATGACACATTACGACGGTGGTCTAGGGACGCAATTGTCTCAGTTATCGATCTATCATCTATCATTTTGAAAGCACGGTTTTGTATTCTGTCCAAGAAAATCAAATACGTTATCGGAGCACCTGCCCAGATGTGAAAATTGCATTCAAGTTTTGGTCGAATGCAATCTTTATAGATTACAGCTAGATCAGAAGATGAGAAGAATTTCTTGCATCTTCGAAGAAAACCTAAACATTTCGCAGCGTTTTTGGCAACATCGAATATGTATTTAATGTATGAATTTAATGTATTTTTACCGACTTCCAAACAGGAGGAGGTATTCAATTCGTCTGTATTTTTACTTGCGATATAGGTACTATATATCAAGTTATGCATTCGTACAAAAAAAAAAAGTTGAGATAACATTTTTCCATGACATTACGATGGTAGACAATGCCAAAAAAGTGGGTCCCGGAAGTCCGTCTGTCAGTCTGTCAGTCTGTCAGTCTGTCAGTCTGTCTGTATAAGGAGCTGCAGCCTAAACGGATGGACCGATTGATGTCAAACCTGGTATGCAGCGTTATTTGGCGACTCTCCAGAGGGGTTTTTGGAATTAATTTTTTTGGACCAAAAATAACGGTACTTGTCATATACCGATTTTAGTAAAATTGAAATATCTCGAAAACGGCTATAACGATTTTGTTTAAAAAATTCAAGTGTTAGTTTATAGTTTAGGTCTATCTTCTAATGAACAAATTTTTTTTGGAAAATCATTATTAACGGTACCTGCCATAGAACCGTTTTTTTCAAATCCGATTATCTCCAAAACTGCTTATTCGATTTCAACGAAACTTTTTGTGAAGAAGCATTTATATAATTTAAATATAAGCCAAAAATAAAATTTTGGAAAAAATAATTTTTGGATTTTTAAAAAAATTTTGAAAATTTTTTTTTGAAAAATCAAATTTTCGAAAACGGTACATTTAATTCTTTTGAAATTTTGTTTTTAGATGTTGATTAGTGATTTTTACAAAATGGCATACCAATTTTATTTTTAAACTTTTTTTCCAAAAAATTATTTATAAAAAATTAGTTTTTTAAAAAACGGCTCTAACGATTTTGAAAATTTTTTTTATAAAAATGCATGTTAATATATCAATCAAAACTGCATACTTGTTTTGGAGGGCAATTTAATTCCAGATTTTATTTTTTTTTTTAAAACGAATTTTATTTTTTTTTCCAAATTTCTATATAAAAAGTCTTAAAAATTTAAACAACTTTAACTCTAAGGCATGGAATACACGATACAATCATAGTACACGACTTGAGATGTACCGATATCGTTAACAATATCGAAAAAAGCACATACACCATGCGATTCACTTACGATTTCATTATCTGTCAAAAAAATTTTCACATTTTTATCCATTATTTGGATGTTAGGTAAAAACAATTTATGTAATCTCAAAAACTAAATCATGGGTGAATTAAAAACCCACACACGCTACAACCCTCATCTAATCAATCGCATACTACCTTTTGTTTTCCATCATCAACATTCGACCGTGCGATATGGGTACAGCGGATACTTTGGTGCACACATACGATACAATTATCGAATGCGATTCAAATTTTGTACGATAATCGGTACGATAATTGTACCGTGTATTCCATGCTTAAGAGCAAGTTCGTGCGACCCCAGTCGTGCATTTTATTTTTTTTGTATTTGTTACCTCATAACTTTGGACTGAGTGAACCAATTTTGATAATGTTTTAAAAGAAAGTGTCATAACGCGGTCGGTAGGCTCCAAGCAACCTAAAATTTTGACAAACATTCTTGAGATATAATGCATTCAGTTAAAAATTAAAAAAAAAATGCAAACTATTTTAATGCAAAAAAAAAAACAGGAGTTTCCAGGAAAAAGTATGTGTCAGTTTTTTTTTTTAAATCTTAGGAACTTTGATATTTATTAGAATGAATTCATTAGTATTTGACTAAAAACTACCAGGTCATAAAATAATGACAAAAAAGGTCCATAATATCTGGGTAATTCCATGAAAAAGTGGACACGAATTTTGAACAAATTATGCAGTCTTTTTTACTTTTTTTATTAGCAAATTACTATTTACAAACGGCAACTCTTTATGCAAGTTGCAAGAAAAGATTCTTTGTTGTATTCTCTTATGGATACACATAAGATTCAGGGAGTTTAATAATCTTAAAGCATTTTTATAGCATGAGCTTGCCAACAACAGAAGAATTTCACATGAAAATAATGGAAAAACAAGCAAACTGAAAATATGATGAGTCTAATAGTGACGATGACAATATCCCCTCGTGAGTGCTAAAATAAGTTAACATTTAACCAAGCTTCGTTACACACTATTCGGTTAAAAAAAAACTTGAGTGAAAATGCATCTTTTCTTTACTTTTGGAACCACGAATCGCAGGTAACATGAGTTACCAAAATAATGTAACGTGAGTTACCTAAATATTTTAAAATTTTCCCTCGAAATATTGAAAAAATGTTTGGTTTTGTCACTCATATTAAAAGCTTGTTATTTTGTATGTATGGAATCTTCATTGAAAACAAATTGAGATTCCTAATTTCACATAAAAACTTCATACTGTCGGACTCTTAAAATTCGTGTCCGATTTTCGTAACGTGAGTTACCATCAAACTTTTATTTTTCCCAAGCAAATGTTAAAAATAAAGACAATTTTTTTAGTTAATTATGAAAGTAATAGTTATGCTCGATTCATGGATAGTAATTTCGTATCAATTTACATTAAAATTGAAAAAAAAAAAATTATTTATGTGTTGGAAATTTTTGTGAATGTAACGTGAGTTACCATGGAATTGCCCATCTGTGTTTTATTTTCCTCGTGATCCAGATCAGATCATTGTTTTTATTAGCTTTACAACAAAAGCAGGATTTTGTTTTGTTATTGTTTCGCAAATAAATACAATGACCTGATCTGGATCACAAGGAAAATAAAACACAGCTAATATTACAAATTTTATACAGAATTAATTAAAAAACGAAAAAAAATTTGTTTTTCTAAATTTCATCTTTAAGACTTAATTTCTCAAAAACTACTTGACGAAACAACTTGAGTCAAAAAAACAAAATAAATAAATAATAAATAACTGCTTTAAGAAAAGTTATATCACAGTACGTGCATTTTTTTATTTTTAATAATTTTTTTCACGGCTAATCGAGAGGTAAGCACTTAAGTGGATTTTACTGTACCAAGAAAATGAAAAATTTTCCTACCAAATCAATTTTTTATTCATTTGGTACCTATTGATGTGAAAAATGTGCCCAAAAATTTTTGGCCAGGTTTTAGACCAAAATGCCACACAGTGGTACAGTGCGCTGAAGCGGAAACTTAAGCGTAAGTTGAGTGATTTGTTTACATATTTAAGAGATCAAATTAAACAAACGTCTGATAAAAATTCATTTTAAATTAAATTTTTTTTTTTACAAAATCATCAACTCATTTTACACATCGACAAAAAAATCATTTCAGCAATTTGTTTTTTAAAATTTATTTCTACCAGCTATAGGGGAAGTGCCGGCAAGACCGCCTATGGGGACAAGATCGTTTTTGTGTTATGTTGTATGAAAATAAATAAAATTGGCAACTTTTACAATATAAAGAAAGTTGCACTTTTAACAGTGAAATAGTTAAAATTTTGAACTTATTCTTTTTTATATTAAAAGGTGGAGAGAGAGAATTAATCCTAAAGATTCAATTAAAAAAAATATATATATATATCAGCAGCGTCGCGTGAGATATTAAGAAAGGTGTGCAATTCTTGAAAATTATATACCTACATATCGATATTTTCCCATGAGAATTTACATACCTACCTTATATCTACCTAAATTCTTCTTCTTCTCCATTATCGACGATAGTCATGATCTCGGATGGGGTCACAACTCTCCCACTCTACTGCTTCACACTACGGCTCCGCATGTGGGGTTCGCCGGGTTGACCTCAGGAAACGTCGGCAGGCTTCTCGATTTTGAATTGTTCCATGTCTAAGGCCAACTGAATGCAGTTGTCGTTGCATTTGTCTTCTCCATGAGTTCTTAGGCCTGCCTCTTCTTCGCGATTGCGTTGGAACGTCGTAAGCGATCGCCTTTTGAACTGGGTTCTCAGGGTTTCGTCTTTGTACATGACAGTACCAGCATAAACGGTCATGCTGTATTTTATCCAAGATGGTGTTTTTGACGTGAAGGCTTCCTCGGATTTTCTTGCTTCTGATTCGATCAAGCTTTGTTACTCCTGCTGTCATACGAAGCATCTTCATCTCAGCTGCTGTCAGTTTACTCTCATACGTTCTGTACATTGTCCAACATTGTGAACCGTATGTAAGTGCTGGGCGAACAACTGCAGTATAGAGCTTTCCTTTCAGTTTAGGGGGCATTTTTCGGTCACAGAAGATGGCAGAGTTTTCGCGCCACTTCATCCACCCTACACTTATTCGGTGATTGATGTCGTCATCACAATAAGCTTGGTTGTTGATCATAGATCCAAGATATTTGAACTTTTCGCACTTGGGAAGTGTTGTTCCATTCAGGTAAATGTCCGGAATAGGGCCGTCTGGGTCAGAAAATGGACAGCAGAGATATTCTGTCTTTTTCGCGCTTATCCGGTACCCACTTCCTTCCAGAACATCCACCCACACATCAAGTGCTCGTTGCAAGGATGTTGGATCTTCACTTATGATGGCTCCATCATCAGCAAAGAATAACTGATTCACTTTCGGATCCGTCACTTTTCCTTCAAGCAGGAAGTCAAGGACTGTAATAAAGAGCAAAGGACTCAGGACGCTTCCCAGGTGCACCCCGACCTTGATTGGGAACTCTTCGGTGACTCCTGCGGGGCATTTTACCTTCGTTTTTACTTCCTTGTACATGTCCTTGATCATCCGCACGTAGACTTCCGGAACCCCTCGCTGTCTCAGGGACACCCATATCAGATCTCGTGGTTGTCTATCGAATGCCTTTTCGAAATCAACCAGCACAATATGCAAATCCCTTGAGGAATCACGGTGTTTTTCCATTCGGATTCTTAAACTCTGTATGGCATCTGTGGTTGATTTACCCGAGACAAATCCGCACTGGTCATCAGACAGCCGTATTATTTTTCGCAGTCGGCCGTCCAAAATCCGCTCAACGATCTTCATGGTGTGTGACATCAGCTTAATCGATCGGTAGTTATCACAGTTTCGTGTGTGTCCCTTTCCTTTGTAGATTGGGAGAAGGAAACTTTCTCTCCACTGATTTGGCATTTGGTCACCGCTAATGAGTTTGGAGATGAGAATCGTGAGCCATTTACACCCAATGTCTCCCTTCTTCTTCCAGAACTCAGAGGGTATTTCGTCTGGACCAATAGCTTTTCCTTTCTTGGAGTTTTTCACCGCCACGCTAACTTCTTCGACTGTAAGGTCGGGTACTTCGTCTAAATTAGGTTCGGCTGTTGGAAAGTATATCCTGGGAAATTGCTCATTTAGGAGTTCATCAGAATACTGTCGCCACCTGTGGAGAATTTTGTCGTCATTCACAAGTAGTAGGCCTTGAGCATCGTTAATGAACTTTGGTGAACGTATTTCCTGATCATTCCTTCTCCTTTGAGCGGCAATTTTGAAGATGGCTGCACCCTTGTTCATCTTGGCATGTCGCAGTTCCTGGAGAGCCTGGTTTGCATCAGCAGCTGGATCAGATATTTCCCCTAGCTCGCGATACATGCTTTCCGTACTCTCTGCTTTATGCTGGGCACATTTCTTCTTGGCTTCCTTCTTGTAGCGCTTGTAGTCCACTTCGAGTCGTGCTTTTTCATCTCTATTATGAGAGGGGCATTTGGACCAAGCTTGGAAAGCGGTCTTTTTCCTTGATATCACTGCTTTGACTTCATCGCTCCACCACCATGTTTCTTTTTCCCGTTGGTAGTTTCCTTTTGATGTTCCTAGCAGTGACCTCGCCTTCGACAAGCAAGTTCGTTGCAGAGAGTCCCACATATTTTGTACTCTGCACTCTTCGTTTTGTAGTCTGCTGATGGTTCCGCACAGATAATTTCTCATAACAGAGATGAATGCATTGCCTTTTCCTTTGTCCAGGTTGTACCACTTGATTCCTCCGGTAGCATCTCTTTGTTTGTTTGCTGCCTTCGTCTCCATAAAAAGTTCTGTCAGTAGGAGACGGTGTTGCTGGGCGATCGCTTCTCCTAATATCACTTTGCAGTCTTTCACTAGCGGCTTCATGAAACTAGATACCAGATGGTAGTCGATCTGTGTTTCATTTCCACCGCTGCTATAAGTGATAAGGTGTCGGCTTTGTTTAATGAACATGGTATTCAACACTATAAGACCATGTGACCTGCACATGCTTAGAATTTCTTCACCAGGAGGGTTTCTAGTTCCGAATCCAAGGCCACCATGGCAGTCCTCATAGTCTTCGTTGCCGTTCCCCACATGTCCATTTAAATCTCCACCCACAAACAAAAGCTCTTCCTTTGGGATGTCTTTAATGAGGTTGTGGAAGCCTAGCCAGAATGCATCTTTTTCCACCTGCTCACATCCAATTTGGGGAGCATATGCACTGACTATATTCCACACCTTTCCTTCCATCACCAGTTTAAGAGACATCAATCGGTCACTGGACTTCGAAATGGCCAAAATGCTGCCAAGAAGCTTTTCCGCAAGGATGACACCGATTCCGTTTCTACCTTGCTCTGTTCCGTAGTAGAACATCTTGTATTGTTTTGTCTTGACGTCTAACAAACGGGCTCTGTTTCCAGTGTTTCGCCACTTGGTTTCTTGGACGCACAAGATGTCCACTCGCCTCCTCTTCATCATCTCTTCTAATTCACAGCTTCGGCCGTTCATGCTACCCACGTTCCAACTCGCGACTCTCAATTTTCTTCTAACCTCGTGCATTACTTTGCTAGCCCCCGGAATCCGTATAGCTCTGACCCGATTATTTCTAATCGGTCCAGGATCAGTACCGTGTGTAGCAGCGGTACTGCCTGGCGGGGAAGTGCTGTTCGTGTTAGCAAGTACATACTTCCATAATGCTCGAAATTTTTCGGAAAATTTCGCGAAAACGTTTTTCGCAAATTGTCGACACTGGCATGCTCCTGATTTTGTAATGTGATCGTCTTTTACTACGCTGGTGATCTCCAGTCGCCTAACCCAAGGAATTGCATGCACGCTTAATGGAAAGCTCTTAGATGTTGGTGTGTGTCGATGTTATTTTGCCTAGATGTGATTTGCTCCTTATAGACCTGTGCTCTGAATATGTCGGAGTAGCTCGTATAAGGGGTTCACCAAGTAGTTCGGCCTAACTGGAACTGGTGACGCTACCGTTGATTCTATAAATGAATTCTTCCGCTACCGTCAATTGTTGGGAGTGCCTTGGTGGGAACACTCCTTCGTTGGGATCTACCTAAATTCTAGGTGATATTTGTTTCGAAAATTACTTTTTGATGTGGAAATATACTATGAGTTAAACACCACGTTTTGGTTCTACTTTGGTTGTCCTATCCTGTATGCAAATGAAACTAGAGAGAAAATAAAATTTTGCAAGCCATTAGTCTCCTCACAAGAATAATTTTTGGTTTGCTTCCTGAACAATTTTAGAAATGCCCCTTATAAATTCTTACAGGTATCGATAAATATAAAAATATCAATGAATTAATTAATTGTGTTAAATAGACCCTTCACCTTTATTGGTTTTTTCGATACAATTAAATAAAAAAAAAAACAACAACAAATGCCCTTAATGTACCTACAGCAGAAAACAAAACTACATTTCAGACTTTCGTGCATTACTTTTTTTCGCACGAGATTCGATCTTATACATTGTATTTTTCATCTATGAAGCTTTACAGAAAATGAACAGGACAGATATACAAGAAAAGAAAAAAGAAAAAAAAGCCCGTGCACAGAAAACCGTCGCACGAGTAGTTTACTACAAATTCATCCTACACATTCAAACTACAAATTCATCTAAGACGATGGGGATGGATACTGCGAAAATCTTGTAGCGTTTTAGCTTAGAACTATAAAGTTTGGATTCGGATGGAGTAAAGTTGGATGAATTTATTTGACATCAACAAAAAATGTGCACAGCAAAATTTCGTACGTGTTTATTTTTTTATTATTGCTTCAAAATGATCGATGAAGGAATTTTTAAAGAACAATTAGAAAAAAAGAATATGAATGTAGACTGTGTGATGTAGGTTTTATGGGTTGTGTAATTGTGCATATTTGTGCATATTAGACATTGTTCGTTTAAAGACTCTTCGTTAGATCAGGGTGTGCAATGCACACCTTGCACACCCTGACTAGACGCCACTGATATATATATATATACTAGGGTGGACCAAAAAAATTATTTTTCATTATTTTGATTTGATCTTTCGATAACTTGTTTTCTCGACACAAAAAAATGCTACCCTAATTTTTTCAGAATTTTTCGATGATGTTTAGGAGTTGCGCGCACCCCTTTATTAAAAAAAATAAGCTCTTTTAGTTTTTAATTTTTTTAAAGATTAAAAAATTTTTTAATCGAAAAGCTGTATGAGTAAAAAGTATTGAGTATCAATAGATCAACTTCAATTTTTATTTTTTCAAAAAAAAAATATTTTTGACTGATTCCCAGGCTTTAGAAGTCAAAATTAGTGATAAATGCTGGGAAAAAAGCCTTAAAACTATGTGTTACTGTTTTTCATAACGGTTAAAATTATTTTTATCGTGTTCCTCATCAAATTTACTATAAAAAATGTGCTTTTATATTGCTCAATTCTTCTTAAATTGATAAAAGAAAAATAATTTTTAAAAAAGATCGTACCAAAACAAGTGAAGGAAAAATGGGGGAGGGTACTATATCTTGGGCGCCTAGATTTGATAACGGTATTTTGTAGAGGAGTTTAGGCGGGAATACTGAAGTCCAAATGTTTTAATACTTTCTAGTTTTTGAAAAAATTTAAAAATGAAAAAAAACTTCTTTTTTATCAGACCTACTCGAGATCTCCTTCTGGTTCCACGAAATTTTATTTTGAAAACTATCCATATTTTTTAATGATGTTGTTGTTGGCGCAGCGCCTTATAATATTGAATATCGGATATGTTTTTTGATGGTGGCAAAAAATCGAAAACAGCCAAAAAAATTATAATCTGATAAAAAACAAGTTTTTTTTCATTTTTCAATTTTCTCAAAAACTAGAAAGTATTAAAACATTTGGACTTCAGTATTTGATAAGGAATCAATTATGACACTTTATTTTATCAGCCATTTTTTGCTTTGTAATCCACAATCTTGACAAAAATAGTATTTAATGTGTTTTTTAAACTTTTTTTCCCAATTTTTTTCTTTTAAATCGATTTTTTCAAAAACAATTGATTGAAATAACTTTACTTTGAAATTAGAATAAAGTGTACAGTTTGCGAAGTTGCCGATGTTATTTTCATACACCAAATTTTGTCTAATGTAATTGAAAGCTCCACCTTCCTTGAGCAAATTAGTTTTAAAGTAAGTTCCTACTCTCTCAGAACGACCCCGCAATTTCATCAAGCTCTTCATAGAACTGATTATGGCAAAAATGAACCTATTACGAGAATGTTAAGGAATGTTAATAAAAATTGTAATATATTTGATTGCACTAACAGCAAGATCACACAAAAAAACCTCCTATATGGTATTTTATAGATCTCTTGGACCTTTATATTAGTAAATAGTAAAAGAGAAACTGGACTTTTTTTTAACTGATTTAACAAGTGCTTAAGCATGCTTTTTCATTTTATTTTTGTTTTTTTTTTTTTACACTTTTTTTAATTTTTTAAATTTCTTTTTTTTTTTTATTTAATACTTCATTTTTATTTTATATTTACTTTTTACATTTTGTAACTGCTTGTAATAAGCAGCCCCGCTCTTATCTCGTGTTTTTCTTTTCTTCAAAAAAACTCTAATTTAAGTGCCAATTTGACTAGCCACCGCAAGTGCCATCATACTCGGTGTAAATGGACCCCAGCGCGTGCGGTATCTGGGGGGAAAGAGGCGTGGGATAATTTAATTTAATCTAGCTTTTGAAAAAGGTATCATTCATAACTGTAAGTGTTGCCATTTTGTTTTAAATATTTTTTTATTATTTAAAGTCTGTCGGTGAGCAAGATATCTCTGACCCAAGTCACTTAAAATTAAAAAAATCAAATGATATATTTTCAGGATAGACGAAGGCAGGTAATGAACGAAGGATTAGTCAAAATTTTGATTTTTGACAAAATGGCGGCTTCCCAAAGAAAAAAATCGTTTTTTTTTTCACGAAAATTTACACTTTAAAGTGGCTTAAAAAATCGAATTATTGTCAAAAACCTTTTTCCTTTGTTCATTACCTGACAAAAGTATCTAAGAAAATTGTGTAAAAATTTCAAGCCGATTACTCCAGCCGTTTCGGAGAAATTTTGCTCACCGCCAGACACCTTTTTTTTGGAGGTCGTCTAGGAGATCTACTACAAAAATAACGGAACCCAATATTTTTTTAAATACACAGCGAATTCTTTTAATTCATTAAATTTGTTATATGGATATGTATTCTTTATGTTTATATAATTAAATCCCTCTTCACAAAAAATCCACAAAAAAGAAGATTTTTTTTGCACTTACAACTAGATATAACCCCTTAAGGCTTTTTTCCCAGCATTAATTTCGACTTCTAAAGCCTGGGAATCAGTCAAAAAATTTTTTTTTTTTTAAATAAAAATTGAAGTAAGTAGATCTATTGATACTTAATACTTCTTACTCAAACAGCTTTTCGATTAAAAAATTATTTAAGCTTTAAAAAAATTAAAAACTAAAAGAGCTAATTTTTTTTTTAATAAAGGGGTGCGCGCAACCCCTAAACATCATCGAAAAATTCTGAAAAAATTAGGGTAGCATTTTTTTGTGTCGAGAAAACATGTTATCGGTAGAGCAAATTAAAATAATGAAAAAGTGATTTTTTTTGGTCCACCCTAATATTATATAAAATATCAGGTAAGGTCGGAAGGGGGCAAAACCGCCCATGGGCTCTAGTAGGTTAAAAAAAACAAAAAGGGGTGACTGTTGAAAGAGTCAAATAATACTGTAAGTGATGAAGGGGGCAAAACCGCCCATGGGCTCTAGTAGTTTAAAAAAAGAACAAAAAGGGGTGACAGTTGAAAGAGTCAAATAATACTGTAAGTAATGATTCTTCTGCAGCAGCTGTTTTTTATGTTAGTCCAATATTTCTGCTTGCAGCTGCTTTTTAAATCCAATTCAAAAGGTGGGTGGTTTAAATACACTATATGTACAAAATGGTACCACGAAGCATGAGTTGTGGTGAGAGCCGATGAAGATAAAGTATACGTACGGTGACCATAATTCTCGTAGCGAAACCTGGGACAGATACAAAATTCGTTTCATCGTTTTGAAAACTTGGTTTTTCAAAAAAAAAAAAAAAAAAAAAAAAAAAAACTATTGCTTTTAATCGAAAAATTAGAATAACTTTTATTTTCCAACCACTGTTTTCATTGTTTTCCGTGCAAAGTATTTAAAATTTTGAATACAAAAATCAGAGTGCATGGAAATACAAGACAATCCCGGGAAAGAAACGATTATACTACCAACAAAATTTGATAGGGCGGTCTTGTCCCTATGTCTGGTCAAGAAAGAAAATGGTGCTCCATTAGGGTGGGTCAAAAAAAAATCGAAATTCATTTTTTTGATTTGGTACTCCGAAAAATCGATTGCTAGACACCTCTAGAATATACACACCAAATATGAACTCTTTATATTTGTGAAGGTCCTCCGCTTCGCAATTTTCCATTTGTACATCAAGCTTCTACTAAAAAAAATCATTTTTTTATTAATTGACTTTTAAGCAAATTTCTTTACATATTCTTGTAGGAAATTGAACGCTCTACAAAAAAAGCCTTGTACACTTTTTTCGTTTATCTTACCGTTTAATAGATATTTGAGGTCCAAAATTCGAGAAAATCTTTAAAAATTTGTTTTTTGTTCTTAATTTTGTAACAAATTGAAAAATTATAGTAATCAAACGCGCAAGACATATTCTTGTAGGAAACAGATTGCTCCAAAAAAAAGGTCTTGTTAACTTTTTTCATTAATCTAACCATTCTAAAGATATTCGAGGTCAAAGTTAAAAAAAATTATAAAAACATTTTTTACTTTTAAAAATTTTTCAGTTCACTGAAAATTTATTATTTTCAAATTAACAAGATGTATTCTTGTAGGAGCTTAAACGTTCTACAAAAAATTCCTTGTCATCAAATTGATTGCTTTAACCGTTTAGAAGATATTCGTATCCAAACCAATGCCCACTGATTTCAATAGTTTTCTTATGACCCGTATGCAATGTGATGTGGATACGAATGTCTTCTATACGGTTAAAGCAATCAATTTGATGACAAGGAATTTTTTGTAGAACGTTTAAGCTCCTACAAGAATACATCTTGCTAATTGAAAATAATAAATTTTCAGTGAACTGAAAAATTTTTAAAAGAAAAAAAATGTTTTTATAATTTTTTTTAACTTTGACCTCGAATATCTTTAGAATGTTTAGATTAATGAAATAAGTTAACAGACCTTTTTTGTGGAGCAATTTGTTTCCTACAAGAATATGTCTTGCACGTTTGATTCTTATAATTTTTCAATTTGTTACAAATTAAGAACAAAAAACAAATTTTTAAAGATTTTCTCGATTTTTGACCTCAAATATCTATTAAATATCTTTTTTGTAGAGCGTTCAATTTCCTACAAGAATATGTAAAGAAATTTGCTAAAAAGTCAATTAATAAAAAATTGATTTTTTTTTAGTAGAAGCTTGATGTAAAAATAGAAAATTGCGAAGCGGAGGACCTTCCCATTAATATAAAGAGTTCATATTTGGTGTGTATATTCTAGAGGTGTCTAGCAATCGATTTTTCGGAGTACCAAATCAAAAAAATGAATTTCGATTTTTTTGACCCACCCTATGCTCCATAATAATATAAACATGATGATGATATAAAATAAAGTCAATCGATTTCTCAGGTCCGAAACAGGGGGAAACAGTCAATAGCTTACATGTCTTAAAATAATTGCAAACCGATTTTATTAAAAATAAAAAAAAAATTCAAAAATTGATTTATGATAAACTTTTTTTTTTTGTTAACGGCTGTAACGATTTTAAAAATATTTTTTCTAAAAATGCATCTTAGTAAAAGAAATAAAAAGGCATACGAATTTTATGTTTTTTTTTTTTTGTATAAAAAGTCTGAAACATTTTAGAAATTTGAACTGAAGAGCAAGTTTGTGCTACCCAATCGTGCATAATAATTAATGAATTTTGCAAAATATTTAAATAGTTAAAAGCATGCCACCGCTGCCGCTAAGAATTCAACAGCTGATTTATTAGAACAAATCACGCAGAAAACTAATTACATCTCTCAATTCGCAAGAATCAAATCTATAAAACTCTAAGCTCAGTTATAACTTTAAACCATGCATACATTTGTTTGTGCAGTGGATGTAGTGCTTGACTGCTAACATAGAGGTGTGGGTTCGAGCCCTACCTCAGGCAGCATTCTTTTCTTTATCCCCCAGCTTGGAAGCCACCCGTGGGATTATATGAGATAATAATCATCTTATTCTCAATTCACTGTACCAACAAAAAATTCTTTCCTATCTTTCTATTCCTTCTACCTAGTGCCGTGCAGTATGCATTTAAAAGACCTTAGGTCTTAGGTTTATATTATTATTAATTATTATTAATACAAAAAAAACTTACAGATCAGTCAATATGTGACTGAATGCTCAAAACCTCTACTCATAAAGCAAAACAAAGAATCATCGTAGATGCAACTTTTATAAATCCACATCACTTTAAATCGCTACATTTTAGTTTAAACAATTCAATGACATTTAACTTAATTACAAACAGTATACAAAACCTGCACTTTTAATTATATTTACTACTATTGAAATACACATAGTAGCATTTAATATGAAACTAGTTAAAAAAAAAAACGGGGCCTTGACTTGCCACCTTAGCGTCTTAAATTCAAAAAATATTATAATTTAATTTTATATGTATGTATGTTAACCAAATAAACACGATTTTCGTCTGTCAAGTTATCTTCGAAAGCACTGGCTTAAATTAAAATTTAACAAATGCCTATTATATGTATATAAATAATTGTTAGAAACATTAAACCGTAATTATTGCACTAAGTTTTTATGTTTAAATTTCTTAAAGTAGGATGTATTCAAACTTGAAGTCATTTTTTATCACGAAGCTGATTATATACTTACTTATTTTAGAACAAGATCTTAAAAACAAAAACATTTGTATGACATACATATATACGAGTATGTATACGATATTGTATATCCTATACATTCATATAACTCATTTGTCCTTGCTTTTAATTTTATATAAAAGGTCAAACAGATATAAAGTTTGGTCAATATATACAGTTGTTTATGAGAAACGCTTGTTAAACCTGAATTCGGAAAAAAGGATGCAAGAGAAGCAAGTATTTTTTTTTTTAATTGGGGATCTATTTCGTAGAGCAATACTAGCAAGGCACATGTAGAAAGATAAGAATTCAATCTTTTATTTTTCAATACATATTTATAAACAAAAAAATTGATTTAGCAAACAAATCTTATTTTTTATCTATGAACAAAAATGTATCCACATAATTTGCATTTCAATTATTTGACTATATATGTATGTGTGTAGATATAATATGCAAATATGTTTGTATTTTGTTTTGGTATTCTATTTTTATTGTTTTTGGTTTTTGATTGGACATAGAACCGAAAATTGGTGTACACATTTTGGTGCTTTTGATTCTTTAGATATTTTTATAAGTCAAATTTTCTAGTTTTTTTTTTATGCAAGCTTCGGGGATATTTAGCCTTCTTTGTCAGATAAATAATGTACAAAATTAAACTCCGAACTGTAAGTACCATTAATTTTGGTGCAAAATAAATTCTTAATGATTTCCTTGAGTTTTGGCGAATTGTCTCAAACTTTATTTTTTCGACATTTTTCCAAGGTGAGCAGAACATAAGTTTTGTTATTGGATATTTTAGTGCTACTTAAGTGCTAGTTAAGTACCCGAAAATTAAATCTAAATTAAGGGATCCACTGCTTTTGGAAAAAAAATAATGTTTTCCTACAAACTTTATTAAAAAAAAAATTAACTTTTTCCCTATACTCCAGTCAAAGCGTCATTTGACCTTGCGCAGAGAGGCACTGTCAGTTTTTATTTCATGGATCGATAGGGGTATATTTAGAAGGCTTAAACCCAATTTCTCACCACCTGATCATTCTTATTAGCGGAGTTATTCGCAAAAATGCATTTTTTGGGATATTTTACCATTAAGCTAATATCTTTGCTCCAGATTGTCGTAGACCAAAAAATAAACAAACATTCTCTTCCTTATAATATTTTCTATCGTTGTATGTAATTTCATTGTATTTGAGTGAGTAAATACAAAATGGCAGCCATTTAAAGTCAAATTCTTGTTGTTAAAAAAACACATTTTTGTCATTATTTTGAAAAAAGCTTATGTCATGATTGACATTTTTCTAACCTATTTTGTAGCCCTGTTCATGTCCTGCATTTTACAGAAAAAATCAGCTCTTTATCACCAAAGATGGCCGAGCAATCGATAAATGAACGCATGCAAAACCGGTGCGAAAACACCCAAAAATATCGTTTTTTGGGAATAACTCCGCTTCAGAGTGTCCTACGACAAAAAATAAAGCTATTAATTGTTTGTTACAACATTTTCTATCGATTTGGTGCACATTATTTTTGTTGAAACAAATAAAAAATAAGTAATATTAAGTCAAAGACGTTTTTTTGTTTAGCAAACTCTTGCGTTATTATTTTGTAAACAGTGCAAGTATTGGCTAAAAAAATAAATTACTGTTGTAGTCCTTTAAATTATCTACAATTTAAAAAAAAAAAATTAGCTCTCTACGACCCACACGAGCCGAGAAATTAATTTTTTTTAAAAGTTCCAAATGCCCAACGAAAAACATGAGACAAATCCTCTTATAATAGTGAGGCGGCTTAGCATCTAAATCGTGCACTTTGTGATAAAAGCATGAAATTTATATCATGGGTATTACTCAATATTTAGTCCAGTCAAATTATATTTGGTTGTATGGAGGTCTGAGAAATAATTCGCAACTGCAATTCGTACCTAAAATATGAAAGTACACTAGTACAGGAACTAAACCCCCCATTTTCCGAACAAATGTCTGGACGACTTTGGCCGCCATTTTGTTTTGAACAGTTTTGCGACTATCGCTTGTAGTTCGGCTAGTTTTGGTGTTAGAGAAAAATGTTATGAGACAAACTTGTAGTAAATTTTATTTCCCACAAAATATATTTTATAACTTTTTACTCTAAAACCCACCATTTAGGAATTATAATGATTTTCGTAAAATGCTATGCTCACTTTTTTTTTATATGCACCATAACTTTTTATTTTAAACTTTTATCAAAAAATTGTTGTTATAAAAATTGAAGAACTATTAATTAACTATGTTTTTCTCATATAAGGTTTTTTTCTCCGACGTACCGTTCCCTCACTAGAACGAAAAATCAATAAAAAAAATTAGAAAAAACAGGGTGAGGGGAGAGCACGATAACTATGGCGCTGAGATTTGATAACTGTATTTTGTAGAAGGGTTCAATACAAGTATTTTTTACTTTGGGAGGGGGGGTCTATCTAACCCTGTTTAGGCGGGAGGGGAAATTTTCTAAAAAACAACCTAATATTTAAAAAAAATATTAAAAAACAACGGCAACACTAAGAGTTATGAAGGATATTTTTTTCAAAAGCCACAATTAAACGCTTTATTTTAATTTTTAAATAGTGTTTTAAAAATTAATAGTTTTTGAAATAATCGATCTCAAAGTTAAAATTAGCGAAACAAATTAAAAAAAAAAACACATTCAATACTATTTTTGTCATGACCATTAATTTCAATACAAAATTTACTATTAGGTACAATAAAACTACCTTGGCTGATTTTCTGTCAAACACTGAAAACCGTATATTTCATGACTTCTAGTTTTTGAGAAAATTAAAAAAAAAAATACTTTTTTATCAGATGTTCACTTATTTTTTTTTTTTTTGCTATTTTGATAACTTTGGCCATCAACAAAAAAGTTGGCAATTTTCTGCTCCACTAAGGGTACGAAAAGTCGTCAGGTAGGCGCCAATGTCAACAGTTTTTTAACTTAACTGCCCTGCTTTGCGAGTTCTCAGAATCTCTGTGGTGAGCGTAAAATGTTTTTTTTTTTAACGCATAAAGCTCTCAACTAACTCTATATGTAATAAATACATAAGATCTTTTTTGTTTATGATATTGTTAGTACCAAAGTTATCAAAACAGCAAAACAAAATAAAAAATTGTTAATATGTTTTTTTTTTTTGTTTCATTTTTCAATTTTCTTAAAAACAAGAAGGCTTAGAAAATCAGCGAAGGTAGTTTTATTGTAATAGTTAATTTGTATTGAAATTAATGGTCCTGACAAAAATAGTATTGAATGTGTTTTTTTTTAATTTGTCTCGCTAATTTTAACTTTGAGATCGATTTTTTTAAAAACTATTAATTTTAAAAACACTATTTAAAAATTAAAATAAAGCGTTTAATTGTGGCTTTTGAAAAAAATATCCTTCATAACTCTTAGTGTTGCCGTTGTTTTTTAATATTTTTTTTAAATATTAGGTTGTTTTTTAGAAAATTTCCCCTCCCGCCTAAACAGGGTTAGATAGACCCCCCCTCCCAAAGTAAAAAATACTTGTATTGAACCCTTCTACAAAATACAGTTATCAAATCTCAGCGCCATAGTTATCGTGCTCTCCCCTCACCCTGTTTTTTCTAATTTTTTTTATTGATTTTTCGTTCTAGTGAGGGAACGGTACGTCGGAGAAAAAAACCTTATATGAGAAAAACATAGTTAATTAATAGTTCTTCAATTTTTATAACAACAATTTTTTGATAAAAGTTTAAAATAAAAAGTTATGGTGCATATAAAAAAAAAGTGAGCATAGCATTTTACGAAAATCATTATAATTCCTAAATGGTGGGTTTTAGAGTAAAAAGTTATAAAATATATTTTGTGGGAAATAAAATTTACTACAAGTTTGTCTCATAACATTTTTCTCTAACACCAAAACTAGCCGAACTACAAGCGATAGTCGCAAAACTGTTCAAAACAAAATGGCGGCCAAAGTCGTCCAGACATTTGTTCGGAAAATGGGGGGTTTAGTTCCTGTACTAGTGTACTTTCATATTTTAGGTACGAATTGCAGTTGCGAATTATTTCTCAGCAAAAGTATAACTTGACTGGACTATATTAGAGTTATTTTGAGATATTGGGCCACTTTGTATTCCATCCAGGAGCGTAGATACAAGAGATTTTCTGTGTTGCACCCGCATTGTTGCATATCATAGTATAGCTGATGAAACCTTTTAATTAATATAATACATGATTTCGAGGTAATTTTTAACGCCCGATCGAATAAAACCAATAGCAATATGCCTGGACCGTCATGTAAAAAGTTATTGCACTTTTTATAAATTGTCTTTTACTCAAACAGCAAGATTCAGAATATTACCAAGTACTCCTTGAAAAAAAGTGGTAGGTTCATTTATCTTTAAATGAGGGTTATATATTGTACTAACAATCCTATTAATTTGATCCTTTTATCACAAACTGCACAATTATTTTTCATACTTTTACTTTTGCACCTCACTCCTTCAAAACATTAATTTGTATGAAAATTCAATAAAAAATAAAAGCAAGCAATTTAAGTTTTGCATGAAAATTCAATGTTCCATGGTAAATATAATTCATTTTTTGATTATTTTTGATTCTCATACGATGTATAAAATATATATGCGGTTCAAAAAAATGCAAAAATTTTCCATGTGCTGCAATGGTACCATTTCAAAAGTGTTCTTTCTCGCTAAAAAAACACCCTTTGACCTGAAATTTTTTGATGAACATATTTTATTATTTTTTTCTATGGTATATGAAACGTCCACACGAAATTTTATCAACCTACCACTTTTTTTCAAGGAGTACTTGATAATATTTTGACTCTTGCTCTTTGAGTAAAAGACAATTCATAAAGAGTCCAATAACTTTTTACATGATGGTCGAGACATTTTGGTATTGATTTTATTCGATCGGGCGTAAGAAAATACCTCGAAATCATGTATCATATTAATACAATATTTCATTGCCTATACTACGATATGCAACAAATCGAGTGCAACACAGAAAAAGTCTTGTATCTACCCTTCCGAATGGAATACAAGGTGGCCCAATATCTCAAAATAACTCTTAAATTGAGTACTACCAACGATGTTAATTTCATGCTTTTATCACAAAGTGCACGATTGAACTCTTTTTTAATGCTAAGCCGCCTCACTATAACAAGAAACAATGAAAACAACCCCTCTCACTGAGAACTATTATTCGACTCATAAACAAGGGAAATTTTTTTTAAATTTTCTTACGGAATGATGCTTTCTTAAAATTATAATTACTCGGCTCGTGTGGGTCGTAGAGAGCTAATTTTTTTTTAAATTGTAGATAATTTAAAGGGCTACACCAGTAATTTATTTTTTTAGCCAATACTTGCATTGTTTACAAAATAATAAGGCAAGAGTTTGCTAAACAAAAAAACGTCTTTGACTTAATATTACTTATTTTTTATTTGTTTCAACAAAAATAATGTGCATCAAATCGATAGAAAATGTTGTAACAAACAATTAATAGCTCTATTTTTTGTCGTAGGACACTCTGAAGCGGAGTTATTCCCAAAAAACGATATTTTTGGGTGTTTTCGCACCGGTTTTGCATGCGTTCATTTATCAATTGCTCGGCCATCTTTGGTGATAAAGAGCTCATTTTTTCTTTAAAATGCAGGACATGAACAGGGCTACAAAATAGGTTAGAAAAATGTCAATCATGATATAAGCTTTTTTCGAAATAATGACAAAAATGTGTTTTTTAACAACAAGAATTTGACTTTAAATGGCTGCCATTTTATATTTACTCACTCAAATACAATGAAATTACATACAACGATGGGAAATATTATAAGGAAGAGAATGTATGTTTATTTTTTGGTCTACGACAATCTGGAGCAAAGATATTAGCTTAGAAGTAAAATATCCCAAAAAATGCATTTTTGTGAATAACTCCGTTAAAAAGAATGATCAGGTGGTGAGAAATTGGGTTTAAGCCTTTTAAATATACCCCTATCGATCCATGAAATAAAAACTGACAGTGCCTCTCTGCGCAAGGTGAGGCCCTTTTTTCCGACGCTTTGACTGGAGTACTAGGGAATCACTCAAAACTGTTTACTATCAATTATGGAAAAAATCGCTCCAGTAGTTTATGCTGTAGCTTGAGGTACGTACAGACAGACAGATAGAATTGGCGGACCCAATTTTTTGGCATTCTCCATGATCGTAATGTCATGTCTGATAGTTATCTCGAGTTCTATTTTTTTTTTTTTTTTCGAATCCTAAACTAGCCCTATAGCTATAGTACCTACAGTTGTGTTCATAATAATAAAAATAAAACAAAAAGGCTTATATTTTCAACGTTATAATATTTTCCACAAAACTTCAAATAGCAAATTAAAGTATTTTATTAATATTACCAGAAAAAATTAAGATTGATTTTTTTCCGTTGCTTTTGTCACGGATACATCCATTTTAAAAATTTGTGGTTGTTCACAAAAATAGCAGTGTATAGCATTTTACTGCATCTATAAGGCAAAAAGTAAGAAAACTATTAAAAGTTGTATGAAAGTGTGTTAATTATTAAAGATTACCATTAATACTTTGTGGAATAACCATTATTTTAATTACTGGAATGCATCTTCGGGGCATAGAGTCCATTTAAATTTGACACTTCTCGACTGGTATTGAAATCCACGAATCTCGCACTACCTGCCACAAATCTTTCTAATTTTTTGGTTTCACCTCATGGACCTCATCTTTTACATTCCCCCATAAGTTTTCAAAGGGGTTAGGGTCGGGGGATTGTGCGGCCAACTTCCTAGCGCATACCTTTTTCTTCTGAAATCATAATTTTGCCGCTTTCGAAGTACGCTTTGGGCCATTATCTTGTCGTATACCCAAACCAAAGGCATTTCCTCTTTAGCATAGGGTAACATAACCTCCTCGAGAATTTTTACGTACTCCAAAATACCCTTGATGGGCCCTGATGGGATTAATAGGCCCAACACCGTTGTATGAAAAGCATCAGTTTCGCTCTGACATGCTTCACCGTTTTCACGGTGTATCGTGGATCGTTTGATGCATTTTTTGGTCTTCTCACATACTCCTCTTGGGATCCAAGGGTCGTCGGGAGTATGTGAGAAGACCAAAAAATGCATCAAACGATCCACGATACACCGTGAAAACGGTGAAGCATGTCAGAGCGAAACTGATGCTTTTCATACAACGGTGTTGGGCCTATTAATCCCATCAGGGCCCATCAAGGGTATTCTGGAGTACGTAAAAATTCTCGAGGAGGTTATGTTACCCTATGCTAAAGAGGAAATGCCTTTGGTTTGGGTATACGACAAGATAATGGCCCAAAGCGTACTTCGAAAGCGGCAAAATGATGATTTCAGAAGAAAAAGGTATGCGCTAGGAAGTTGCCCGCACAATCCCCCGACCCTAACCCCTTTGAAAACTTATGGGGGAATGTAAAAGATGAGGTCCATGAGGTGAAACCAAAAAATTAGAAAGATTTGTGGCAGGTAGTGCGAGATTCGTGGATTTCAATACCGGTCGAGAAGTGTCAAATTAAAATGGACTCTATGCCCCGAAGATGCGTTCCAGTAATTAAAATAATGGTTACTCCACAAAGTATTAATGGTAATCTTTAATAATTAACACACTTTCATACAACTTTTAATAGTTTTCTTACTTTTTGCCTTATAGATGCAGTAAAATGCTATACACTGCTATTTTTGTGAACAACCACAAATTTTTAAAATGGATGTATCCGTGACAAAAGCAACGGTAAAAAATCAATCTTATTTTTTTCTGGTAATATTAATAAAATACTAACGAAGAAAAAAATAACAAAAATAATAAAAATTATTTAAATTATTTCTATTTTAAGTGGAGCGATTGAATATAATTCAATTTTAAAGTTCAAGTGACCTCAACTCCAAATTTATAAAGCGTTTCGCCCAGGTACGACAGTGGGCTCATCAGTTAGATCTGTCGTACCCTTACTAAGACGCCTTATTTTGGTCGATGTTTACCGACTCTATATAAAACTCACAGCATGAATATACTGTGAATTCTAATATTCAAAGGGAATTTGTTTAAATTCAGACCTTAGAAAAATGTATGCCCGTGGTCAGGCTGATATAATAACGAAGAAAAAAATAACAAAAATAATAAAAATTATTTAAATTATTTCTATTTTAAGTAGAGCGATTGAATATAATTCAATTTTAAAGTTCAAGTGACCTCAACTCCAAATTTATAAAGCCTGACCACGGGCATACATTTTTCTAAGGTCTGAATTTAAACAAATTCCCTTTGAATATTAGAATTCACAGTATATTCATGCTGTGAGTTTTATATAGAGTCGGTAAACATCGACCAAAATAAGGCGTCTTAGTAAGGGTACGACAGATCTAATTAATAAAATACTTTAATTTGCTATTTGAAGTTTTGTTAAAAATATTATAACGTTAAAAATATTAGCCTTTTTGTTTTATTTGGGGAGCACTGCTATTATTATGAACACAACTGTATATCGAAAGTAAAAACAATATGTGATCAAAATATATGTTTTTTTTTCCTTGCATAGTTCTTGTGAAAAAGTCAAATAACTGTGACTTTCGTTACCGTGATTGTCTTGCGGAATATTTTTCTCCGTATGCTGGCATACGACCAAAATAATTAACTTCTACTTCATCTTCAATCAGATAATATCCAATCTCCTACTTATTTTGATTAAATTTAATTTATATTACCGAAGAAAACAAAAAAAAATTATTGATCAAAGGAATCTCTGGTTTTATTTTGTAGAAATTGTTTTGATTTCAGCTCTTAGTTCTTGTAAAAATTGTCGTCAAATGACACACACACAATCGCAAAAAGAATTTGATCTGTTTTCAAATTCCTTTTTTACTCCAAAAATTCGATTTTTTTAGGCGATTCTAAAAATTGAAAGGAATTCGACATTTTTTTTTTGAGAAAATCGCTGCAGTAGTTTAAGCTGCAGCTGAAGATAGATACACACAAACGGACAGACGACAGTATTCCGGGACCCACTTTTGCCGCCTTCTCTATCATCGTAATGATGTGTGATTTTTATTTCGTTTTCGATATTGTTATCGAATCATAAACTTGCCCTATTATAATACCCACATATATCGCAAGTAAAAAATGTTAAAATTTTATTGGAAGAGCTTATTACCTAATATATTATTCAAAGAAATCAGAAAAATGTATTTTATAACAAAATTTCAATTAATTTAAAAGATATTATAAGCAAATATTCAATTCAAGTCAAAGGAACTGAAAACAAAGGCATAATAGGTGATTTTAATATTGTGTACATACACTAGCTTCAAAATTCTAAATATATAAAATTGATAACTGAAATATTTATTTACGTATGAAACATTTGTGTAAATAAATGTTTGCAAATCTTAAGAGAATAATTTGTGCAAATTTGAGAGCTTTTTCCATTACGTGTCAGGTAATAAGGGGTTAATTGAGGAGAAAGTTAAAAATCAGTTAAAAATAAATCTTACACAAATTTTGTTTTTTTTTTTTAACCCATGCCCATGGTCATCGTCTAGGGCGGTGACTGAGGTGCAAGGTTAATTGTCGAATTTGAACCATCAATTTTATAGGACATGCCTGGGTTTTGTTGAGGGGATACTTTTGAGGAACGGAATCTACTATGAAAGAAGAGCTGTAGAAATATTTAATTCGTGGAAAGAAGAGACGACTCTAAGTTGTCATATGCGCTAGAAGATGAAATACCAAGCATTCATTAAAATTTTTGGAAATAACTGCCATTTTCTTCTTATTTTTTTTTTTTTTTTGAAAAAAACCAAAAATTTCTTATTATCACTTTTCAGAGCTTGAGTTACTGGCGAATTATTACTGGCAAAAATACTCATACTTCTATTCTTTCTTAAGGCTGTGAAATTTTTTAGAAATTGCAATGCATCTACGAAAGAAAAACTAATGTTGCATTCAATAATACCGTGCGTAATGTGTTCAATCTAAGACGATTGTTCGAGTTAAATTAATTTTCTGTTGATTTTTTTAGCTAAATTGTTGCTGTTTATTTAAAGATTATTGTTAAATTGTTTTTTTTTTTTTTATTAAAAAAAATGACTTCACAGTTCCCATTGATGCTTTCTAAGAGAAGAACAAATGTCGATGTCTTCAAACTGTACAGTCTGACGTTTTAGAACATTTTGCTTAAAAGCCATATCGACGGTTAAACTTCATAACCTCGTAAGTCGTTTTTGCAAGTTTTTCAGAAATCAAAAAACAATATGTTGTGTTTCTTGTTTTTGTATGGGATATATCAATACGAGCTTTTGAATTTCGTCATTCCTGAAAAATGTTCAAAACAACATTGTTGAACTGAATATAGCAAAAGATAGCTCTGAATTTTCTGAATTGTTTGCATTAATAATATTTTTTTCGAATTTTTCGATTTACGAGGTTATGAAGTTTAACCGTCGATATATGGCTTCGTATACTACCCTTTGCATTCTCTACCAGATCTCATCAACTCATTCATCCACGATTTAAAAGCTTAACATTTCAGCGACAATTCTAAGTTAGCTATATTCTTCTATGAAATTCACTACCAGGTCATAATCGACGAATATGACCCGCGCGACTGAGCCATTCCATTCATTAAATTATAATAATTTTTTTTCATTCTGAGCATTTCTTTCTTTAAGAGCTGTTTGCTGAAACGAAACTTTTTTTTTACACTATCAGTTCATAGCCGAAGAGCGCTTATAGCAAGCACCGTCTTGCGACTATTTGCCAACACAAAACTGTGTTATCCGGCTCATCACTTAGTGCAGTTTTAGTAGTTAGTAAGCAAATAATAACTACAAAAAACGTACACTAAGAAAAAAACATTGAATTCAATATTAAATGAAACATACATTAAAGAAATACAAACAAAATAATTAATTGAGCAACAAAAAAGACATAAAAATAAACACAAACATTTATGAGCGTGGTACACTGGTTTTTAAGACAGTTTTTAACCTATTTTTATTAAAGTTTAGATACAACATAAAACCTTATGTGGAGGAAAAAGTAGGGAATAAGATTTTATGTTCTACTTAAATATTTAAGTTTCGTTTCAGGAAATGGGTCTAAGAAACCTAAAATGTATGTATTTATAAGAAGTAGATATAATATTTTTTAAAATTATTGTTATAATTGTTTATTTTTTTTAAATTAATAATTTTTTATATTTTTATTTTGTTCTTGCGCCTTGACATTTACTTTTATATTGTCATAAACACATTAATGGTCTGTAGCTCATCTTAATCAAATTTTTAAGCTTCACTTGCTATAAGATAATTTAAGTCTTAATGGGTCATTCTTCTTCTTCTTCCTTTTTCTCGGCGCTGTTATGATCTCGATGTCGAGGGGATCATAACTATCCCACGTAACTGCTTCACACTAGTGATCCGCCTGTGGGGTTCGCCGGGTTGACCTCAGAAATCGGCGGCAAACCTCCCGGTTTTGTATTGTTCCATTTCTAAGGCCAACTGAATGCTGGTGGTTTTGCATTTGCTTGTACCAGGAGTTTTTAGGCCTACCTTTCTTTCTATTTATTTGTCATACTCCAGTCAAAACGTTGAAAAAAAGGCATAATCTTGCGCGCAGAGGCACTGACTGTATTTCTTCGATTTTCTGGATCGATAGTCGCTAACCACCTGACCATTTATTTTAGCGTAGTTATGCACTAAAATGCATCATACTACCACGTTCAATCGAAATAGAGGCGTTTTCGAGAAAATCTGAATAATTAAAAAATGTTGTATAAATGATGTACATACATAGGTATCGTTTAAAAATGAGATACATAATAACAAAAATAAACGGGAATTTACATACCTAACTAATTTTAAGCAAATCAGTTAAGCCGTTTTTCAAACACAAAACGACAAACGGTATTTTGAAACCCACTTTTTTAAAC
Organism: Episyrphus balteatus; assembly: GCF_945859705.1. Taxonomy (NCBI): domain Eukaryota; kingdom Metazoa; phylum Arthropoda; class Insecta; order Diptera; family Syrphidae; genus Episyrphus; species Episyrphus balteatus. The sequence goes on along the minus strand of NC_079137.1, from coordinate 26,900,928 downwards.
TTTCCTCGAGTTCATAAAAGTCAATTTACAACAGTACTGCAAAATACTAACGTTAGGAAAAATATGAAATTAAGATTTATTTATTTATTTTTTTGTATTTAAAAACAAACTGACCAAAAAAGCCTGGCTATAATATATATCTATAAAAAACAAGAAGAAATATGGACAACAACTTCTTTTCCAGATGAGTTTTAAAAAGAAGTCCAGAAAGGCATCCGATACATTTTTTTAATCGAAATATCGTTGACTATTTAAAGCTTCAATAGACAAGCTTCTCTTTCTAGTTGACTCATAATAAAATATAATGTTTATTTATCTTGAGAGCTTTTTTATTTGCGATAAAGGTACTTCGCCAAAACAATACATTTCTAAAAAATCAAACTTAAGATAACAACCAAACATGGTATTGTAAAGAATGCGAGAAAAATTTGTCCCACAATTTTACCTGTTTGTCTGTGCTTAAGGAGCCACAGTGTAAATGAATGAGTTGGTAACTTCAAACTTGTTTACTTATTACTCATTCATTAAATTATACACATAACTATTGAGATTTAAGTCCGGTCAATTTAGACATCCGAGGTAACATAAATTCCCAGCAAGCTGAAAATAAGTAGGATTGTTGGAAGCACCATCATAAATGATATCGAAAAAGTCCTCATTGATCCGAAACCTGAAAAAAAATTTACTTGTGGTCAAAGGTCACAAAAACGGGTTTTTCACAAATTTCAGCAAAACTTACTAAAAAAATTTTCAATGCAAAAATTGTAGACCAGATTATTATCAATAAACACTTTTTTCCTAAGACCCACCATTTTTTAGATATATATAACGATTCAAAAAGTTGAAGTTGGATTGTAATCGTCATAATCAGGCCTATTCTGAAAAAAACTCCTAATTGAAAAGTTCCTGAAATTTCATTATCTTTTAGCTTAAATTTCGTTCTTCAATGGTTAAGAATATGTGGAAAGCAAAAAAAAATGGGAATTTTCTCCATTTTTTCGATTGGGAGCCTTTCTCCCGAGAACATTTCCCTGAGAATTTTCGTTTAGAATAGGTCTGAATATATACAGGGTGTCCGGTAGAGAATGGACAACCTTAAAACGGCTGATAGCTGCACTTATGACTGTTCTAAAAACAGATAGAAAAAAGTTCTATCGCAGCCAGTTCATAAAATATTGGATTTTTTTCGTTCAGTGTATTTTAAATTTTATCATCTTATGTTTTCGTTCACTACAACCACGAATTAATTAATTTTCTTTTTTTCTTGTTTTTATAATTTTCTACAATAATTGGCTGAGTACATTAACAGTATACAAATTTCATAGATATTGCACCTTTTGCTTAAAAAACATTGAAATCTATTTTTCGTTGCAAAATGTAAAAAATAGTCTGTTATGAAAAATTTTAAACTCCTGTGGTGAAAAATAAATCTAAAGGAACCTAGGTGGTAATAGTTTTTATCATACCTAGAGTTATAAGGAAGTTACCGTTTTTGAGGTACATATACCGATTCAAAAAGTTGACGAAACGATTACAACTCAACTTCACCTTTTTCGAATCGTTATATCTCAAAAACGGTGAGTCTTAGAAAAAAAAAGTAATGACACTTTTTATAGATAATAATCTAGTCTACAATTTTTACGTCGAAAATTTTTTGATAAGACTTAAAGTTTTGCTGAAAATCGTGAAAACCCTTTTTTGTGACCTTTGATCTCAAGTAAATTTTTTTTCCAGGTCTCGGATCGATGAGGACTTTTTAGATATCATTTATGATGGTGTTTCCAACAATGCTACTGTAAGCAAAATCGTATTAATAAGGATTTCCAATGGTATTTTAAATAATTCCAATATTGTAACCTCACCTCCTTTTTTAGTCCAATTTGACCGGACTATTTTATCAACCCGATTGGACATATAACCAAGCAATCTTGTAACTTACCTACATCGAAATTGCCCCAGATAGGGCTGCACGTTGAGAATGCGTTACTGCTGTTTCTAGCAGCAACCGCACTTATTATATTACCCAATAGATTTTCTCACTTTAAATGAGTGTTCAAAATATTATATATTTTACCGGTTATTTTCCCATTTTCCGCAATAGGACCAACTCCAGACGAGGGAAGCATCCTTAAACTATATCTGATGAACCACCGTGCTTAATCATTTTGTGTCGGAGTGATATACATGTTTCTATTATCCTGGCTTTGAATTTAAATTCGTCACTCGAAACAACCAAATTCTAAAAACCCAGGCATAAAAATATGTTTTCTGGGAAGCTAAGTAGTTTTTCTATGTTCAGCAGCTGTGGTCTTGCACGGTTTTTTTCGCGGTAACCATCAAAGGTACTTAATTAACCCTTATATTTCGGATAGGTACTATTTAAAGTGTTAGTGGTTTTGACTTGAATATGCATTCATTTATTCCTATACAATTTGTCTTTTAAGTGGTATAATAGAGCTTTTATTTTTCCCCATTTTGGGGGAAATATTAACTTTTCAGTTAAATAGACTAAGAATAAATAAATAGTGAATTTAATTTCAATACAAAATCCTTGATTGATTGATTTTTGAGGCTTGATTTTTGATTATTTGAGCATTTGCAGTACGACCGCAGTTAAAAATAAAACTGCAGGCAATTGAAGAACAAATGAACTTTCTTTTCCAAATTGGCATTGGAAAAAATGTGTTTTATGTGTAATTGTTACATAAAATTGGTAGTGTGGGTGGTATCCCTGCCTTTTCTTGGAAAATCATAAAGTTATCTCTTATGCTTTTTAAGTCAACTGTGTTCCTATTATTCGAAAAAAAGAAAAAATACAGTGAAGTATAGTCTTTTTTCAATTTGCGATTTAAATTAAAAATAAATGTGCAGTGGAACTTATTAAAATGCATTTATATGCTATGGTTGGGTTTTTTTTTATTAAAGTTTTATTTTAAGGGATTGAAAATTAAGTTTAAAAAGTTTAAAATTATTAAGAAAAACTCAATTTTTGTTTCATAGAAACTGGTCACAACAACACTGGTCACACGAACAATCTGGTCATCAGAACAGCGAAGATATAGGCGTTGGGTATAGGTGTTGTACCTATACCCAACGCAATTTCTCACAAGATTAAGGAGTTTTGTTTATTTTATTTTTGGATGACACAGAATATTACACATATGCATTAGGGTGGTACTTATTTTACTTTTTTTTGCGAAAATTGAGTGCTAAACCCCCTAAATCAATTCCAAAAAATATATATTTTTTTTTTCAAAATTAATAATACATAAATTTAAAAAATTTTTTTTTTCCAAAAAAAAAAAGAAAAAAATGTGAATTTCAGTCCCTTTTTCGATAAACAAAAATTAAAGGTATGATATTTGACTAACTTTTTGTAATAATCCAGTAACTAGGCATTATTATCTTTCAATTAAGCCATCGAAACCTAAAAAAATATTTAATGGCAAATTAACTCAAAAATAACAACAAATCATGCTTGTTTGAATGAAAGAAATGCTAGAGAAAAAAATAAACAAACGAAAAATCTGAATTTGTTTATTAATGATTTCTATGGTGACGACTCCAAAATAATTGAAAAATAAAAATAAGATATTTACTGCCCAATCATACAAATGAAAAGATGTGAATAGAATTTTAAGTTATGAATTGCTATCATATAAACTGGACATTTCTGGTCCATCTTCACCTAGTCCTATAACAATATCTTCGGCAAAGTTATCCCAACTGCATTCAAATGATAAATAATTAAATAATTGTATGTTTTTTTTGTATTGTCCGCGGATATGGAGTGATGCAAGCCCGGGAGACTTGCCTCCGCTTTCTGAGGCTAACCCAGTGAATCTCACAGACGGATCAATTAATTAAAATAGGGATATCAAGAACTGTTCTTCATTATTTTATCGTAATTTAAGAAAAAGTTCAGCTGCCTCATAAATGCTTCCTTCCAGTAAGCGAATGAGTTTTTTATTTTTTGCTCAATTTTCCATAGGACTTTTGATTTGAAACGACCTATAACCCTTCCTGGCCCTATTTTGATAAGAAGTTTGTACTGGTTGTTACTAGAGCAGGGGCGATAATCTGTGTCCAGTGTTGGGTAAATGGCGGATGTTTGATCATTCAAACGTATAATAGGTATGATAGTATTATTATGATACCGTATGAAAGTATAAAAGTAAAGTGGGCGCCACTGGTTTTTTGAAGAGGCTCTAGACTGTAATTTTTTTTCCTTTAAAAGCAAATGATGAAATATGGAAAAATTGAAAAAAAAAAAAAAAAAAAAACAAAACAAAACAAAAACTTCTTAATGAAATAGGGTCAGTAAGGGTTAGGAATAAAAATTTGAATGAATTAGGGCATCTTTTTTTCCTGATTTGGAACCAATCTAGGGGGCGTCCCCAATTAATATACATATAATGTAAAAAATCAGGAAGTTTTGAATACCTACACCATGCATTTTCAACTTGCGGCCCACAACGAGTAACTTTGTGGCCCTCGACATTTTTAATAATTTTAAGCTTAAAGCCTGGTACACAGATCCGAGTTAAATGTTAGGTCCCATAAAAATTATCGATAAGATGCTCAGATAAATTTTAGCTCGGCTTAATTTTTTCGACAGTTTGTATGGAGGTAAAATGTATTTTATTATGAGTTTGTTTTGAACAATTAAAATTAGAAATATGCTAAAATTTATCTCGATCTGCATACCAGGCTTAAGGTTATAATTTATATTTTCTGTTCAACGCACAAATATGGAATGTACCTGAAAACAAAATTATAAATTAACCTACATATTATAAGATCTCGTGAATTAGGAAGCGAATGTTCTGATTTAACCCAACGGTATGTTATATCATAAATGCCCTAGGATGGCATTCTTTGTTTTTTCATAAAAATAGAATAATTGTCGAATGATATGGAAATAAAGGCATGCGATTTTTAATGTGACTCTGAAGAAAGTTCCAAATTTTTATAAAGTGGATATGACCGAATTTCATAAGGCTATAAAACTGCATACTCACATTTTGGTTATCACTCTATTCTCAAAATTTTTTGTGGGCTCTTAGACTATAAGAATTTATAATAATTTTCACTTATCTACCATTTTTTAGAAATAAAAGAAGACACAATATTATGTTTTTAAAGGGTTGTACCACGCACACCACTAATATTTTAGCAATTATTGACCATTTTCCGAGAAGAAACACGAAGAAAATTTGTTATTTTTCAATTTATATTTTTTTCAAAAGACATTTTATAAATTAAAACAAAAACAAATTTCCTGCGATTGAAATATAAAAATTAAAGGCTGACCTAAAAGATTGGTGCCCATTTTTGACAAACAAACTTTGACAACGTTCGGAAGATGTTACCTTATTATGTGTACTGTGGATATTACCTTATTATGTGTAATGTGGATATTACCTTTTTATGTGTACTATGGGTTGTACCAATTTTTCAATTATCTTCTATCTAATTTGAAACTTAAAACTACCTAAGTTTGTACATTTATAACTGTGTGGATCAGAATCAAAACTCATTTTATCCTCTTTCAGAGATTTCGAGTAAATGGAGAAAAATAAATTTAGTAAACCAAAAAATGTATCGGTTTTGCTATTTTTCACACACTTTTTGATCTGGTATCTTAGGCATAAAATATAATTTGGGATATAATGGGTATTGATTCTGATCCATACAATTATTGTTTCTTACAAAATAAGTACCGGTAGAACCGGGTGATTTTGGCCTGGCGGGTGACTTTGACTTTGACATGGACACTTTTTTAAAAAATTGTTAATATATGAAGGACTTGTCTGATTTTTTTCAAGTTTCTTTGTAAATTCGTATAATTTGATGAATTAAAAAGTGATCATACTAGCTTTATTTAATTAAAATTAGATATTCATTTATACTAAAATTTTGTTTTCTTAAAAATGCTAAAAAAAAAATTACCTGAAAATGTTGGATGCTTTGAACATGTTGCAGAAATAGGATTGCAAAATGACTTTAACTCCGCTATGTGTATTGTTTTGCAAGTTGAATTACTTTCATTCTACCCTTGTAACTATTTCATAAAAATTAATTTTAATTTTTTTATAAAAAATGCCATATGGTAGGGTGACTTTGGCCGGGTGGCCAAAGTCACCCTCTTAATTTTTGCACTAGACTTTGTTTTTATATATTGGTATATATTGACAAAACTGATATTTGGCAATATAATTAAAATGTTATCAGATCATACATATCAAAATTTGGCAGCTCAACCACTAGACGTAGCCTTCTTTCGACCTCTTAAAATTATTATGGAGAAAAACCTTAACAGCGTATAAGATGGCAAACTGGAAAAACAAAACAGTGCCGAAAGATGTGTTTCCTAGGCTTCAAAAAAAAGTCTGGGACAGCTTACATGAGAACGACAAGGCAAGGGAAAATATGACATCTGGCTTCCGGGCAATTGGAATTTATCCATGCGATAGGCAACAAGTTTTAAGTAACCTCGACAAAACTGAATCAAGAACAGATAATACTTCCAGCAACATGATGAACATTAGCGATTCAGTATTGGACTATATGAAGAGCCTTCGGACCCCGGATACCTCAACCAGGAAGCCAAGAAAGAAAAAAGTTAACACTGAACCAGGTGCTAGTGTCACTATGGCGGACTTCACATTATCGTCGAGCGTTTTAACACATTCTCCCAATGTAGATGCACCCGATGATGCCACTGAAGAAATGTCCACGGATCAGTCCGGCTACTCAAAAATAAGTCACATCCGGAAGCCAAGACAGTGAAGAAAAAAATAACATTTTACGTCGGCTGCATCTGTTGAACGATGAGGTTACAGTGTCATTCCTGCGAAGAGGTGCTGGGCTCAGCTTCATATACCCAGAGAAAAAAGACGTTGCACAAGTCACCAAAAGTGATCTGGAGAAGAAACTTCCTGTTCCAACGGTTGACCGCTATCCATATCCTTTGAAGGATATCAAAATTTATGCTAATTTTAAGGTTTTGTTTTTTTTTTTTTTAATCAAATAAAAACCGACAATTCTGTGTACCAAAATAAAAACAATACCCACATGTTTTAAAAAATCTGCTCTTTCATTTGGGCTGGATTAGACTGACGTGCTACTTGTAGTTGAATTGGAAATATAGCAAACGTCCTACCGGCCAAAGTCACCCGGAATGGAGGGTGACTTTGGCCACCCATATTTTGGCATTTATCTATAGAACTGTCGGACAGATTTATTCAAGATTAATCATACCTAAAGAATGAGCGAAGTAGGTAAATTGGTTGAAATCTTTATTTAAAAAAAAAATAATTGCAGAAGTTATTCACATTTGAATTTGAAAACGTGCCAAAGTCACCCGGTTTTACGGTAATTGAGTGCTTAAAACTTTGTAGGTATATTAGGTATGAACAACACTACTTTATATTTCAAAAGGAGATGGTAAGTACTACGGATCCTGAACAGAAAGTTTTTAAGTTCAAATTTGTTCCTTTGTATAGACTACAAACTCTTCAATAACACTTAATTTTAAGATACTACTAGATATTTTAATCATCTGTGGTTAAATCGGTCAGTCAATTAAGGTTTTTATGATTTTTCAACTCCTGTATCTCAGAAACTACGTATTTTTTTTTTTTTTTGAACTTTGAACTTATTTGGCTCAGTGGCCATTTATATTTAATGATAATTTACATTTGATATTTATGTTACATTCAAAATAATTGACCTATAAATTTTAATTAATATAAGTTTTGGCATATATAAATATTTGATTTTTAAATTGATTCAAATTGTTGATATTTCTAATGTTGATTGGAAGATAGTTAAAGGCCTGTAATCCCATGTAGAGTATGCTGGCTTGTGCTCTACTAGTTCTAAGTTTATCCCATCCAATATTTAATTTACCCATGTATGTACACATGTTAACAATCTGAAATTTTCCGAGGTGGTTGTTTTTGACAAGCTTAACAAATAATGCGTAAAACACTCAACACAATATCTTCTCTTTATTAATTGGTACATCTCTTACAAAAAAATTAAGTTTTGTTATTTTTTATACACTGATAAAAGTTGTCCCAAGACCCAAAATTTATTAATGTATCAATATTTTTATCATCTAACGTACAAAAGGGTGCTGCAACCAGTTTTTTTTAAAGTTAATTTTATATAGATTTATTACTCCACACTTTTTTTATGGATAAATATATAAAATGTATGTTAGAAACTGGTTTTAGTTTCATTTTTAAGTACCGTACATCAATTAACCGTCATTCCGGGAACGCTTGTTTTGGGGTATAGCTAGATTGAAATTTGAATTTGTTGGTGATATTATGATCCATCAATCGAGGCCACTACAATATAATCTCAAAAATATTTCGTTTTACTTTGTTACATAAAAAATAAAAATAAATTAAGGTCAAAACGTCATTTCCGGGAACGCTCTTAGAATCTGAATAAATAATGTAGTCTTACACTCATAATTTTGCATTTTTTGGGTATTTTTACTCTGGTGTAATTACGACACACGATTACGATCATACGTTAACGTTTTGATTATTTCTGTCTCTATTTAATTTTTAGAAAACGATAGGGACACATAGCAACTATTCGTTAACGAACGTATGCCGTAATTCGACCCTACGGGTATGGCTGTAATAAACAATTTTATCAAAACAATTACAAAAAAATTACTTATGGCCTAAGTGTTTCGGAGGTGCATAAAAGCATTTTTATTGTAGAAATCGGTCTCTGCCCCAAGAAATAAAGTTATATTTGATTTATTTAAGACCTACTATCTTAGTATCATAATACATCATTCACATTGATACTATTCCTAGACCCCTAAAGTAGTTTTGAAGAGATCACCACCATTTCGAGGAAAGTTTTTCTTGTACTAATTTTTGGGGTTTTGCGGTAAATTGAAAAATATACATTTTTGTGCTCTGCCCGTTCATGAGCCGACAAATTATGGCTATAGCGAACATTTGAGCATGAAATTTGTATCATAAAACAAAGTTGATTTTTTTAAGAATTCGGTCATCAAAATTTCCCACCTCCATGATTTTGACCCTTATTCAATATTATTTTCAACATAGTTTTGCGATTGAGTTAATTATGAATTATTTGGTTGTTCTCTATTGAAAAAAAAAAAATATATATTTTTTTAATTAGTCGTTCAAGCTTTTCATTTATATAATGCATGATTCAATGTGTGTTCTGTGTTCTTCATAAGATAACAAAAAATACAATGAAAAACAAGACGACACAACGCATAACATATTTTTTTGTTGTCTTAATTCTGTTTGTATTTAAATGGAATTTGTAAGGTTTCTCTATCAAATGGGTTTGCATTGCATATACGAAAAATCTTTTTTTTTTTTTTCTACTCATTAAGTAGGTATTTTATTTTAATTTTAATAAATTACCTTCTTTGGAACAACTTCCACTTGCAGCTGCAATAGTTTTAGCAATGTTAATCTTTCTGCGTTGAATCAAATCCTTCTTCCACTGAGGTATATCAAAACCAACGTTAGGAGGTGATGGTGTAGTTGTATCCATTTGATGATGATTATTAGGAGAAGTTAAGCTGCGAAAAACTGAAGTTTCGTTATCAAAAACCAATGATGATGTATGTTCTTTGCGCAACGAGCAAGACGCCGCTACAATTTGGGATTTAGGTGAAGTCTTAATGTCTGGAATTGTTGAATCGAGCGTTGTCAACGACGACGATGAATCTGATCCAGGTGACGCCATGTTTTAACTATTGTCGAGAATTTTCTCTTACCACCTGTGCACTAGTTCAGTAAATTATGATAAAAAAAAAATTCGTTGCGCGCGTCGAACTAGTTAAAAGCAAACGTTGCCCAATAAAAAAATAATGAATCTTTTTCAAGTTTCTTGGTACCGGAATATCTAATGGAAATGCACTCAGTTGAATAATTGGATTGGTATCCTTTCTCTTAAATCTTTAAATATGATATTTAAAAACAACAAATTAACAACACATTATGATACATGTTCAATTTAAATTAATTTGTTTGACTAAATAGAACATAAAATAACTTTGAAAAAAGGGCAAACCACAGAAGCACTGTACGAAAATTGAAGAGTATTGATTTTTTGTGTAGACGATTAAAAAGCTACGCCATTTGTTCACCATTTAGAATTAATTTTTGACAAATTACTAACAATTTTATTCTTTTTGTTCGAATAAAGGACATCCAACATTTGTTTGATGAGTACAAAAATATTTCATTTATTTAATTCAGTAATATTCCACATTTTAATAAAAAATTAAAATCACCAAACCAACAAAACCAAGAAATAAACGTCTTTTGTGTTAGGTCTGTTCGATTACTGATGAGCATCAGACTTCGGAGTTAGAGTGGGTGCGTTCACCCAGCGTTACCGTTGAAAATTTTTGAAAGGTCGCTAAAAAAGTCGCTTTCAGAAAAAAAAGGTCTCTAATCTAAAAAATTGAAAAAAAGTCGCTTTTTTGTCGAAAAAGTCGCTATATGAAAAAAAAGGTCGCTTAACCGTTTTCATATGTTTTTACATAGAAAAACAAACACAAGTTGTCTTGAAACAAAGTTTTTATTAACAAAAAAAATTACCAAAATTAAAAACTAAAAAGTGGTTGTCTGTAAAGCCGGTTTACGGACAATCATTTTACGTGATATCGTCATAAGTAAACAGGTCGTGTGCTTTTGTTAAAAAAATTATCTAATAATTATTTATTTGCCAACTTTCTTGCAAAAAAAATTATAAGATATAATAAATTGTATAGTAAAGTACTTAAACTAAAGATTAAGACCTAACATATATATGTATAACTGTATGATTTGTGCAAAAACGGAATAACTTTTTGAATCCTATCATAATTTACAAGAAAAAGCTAAATCAAATATCTTTTTTTCTTTTCTCATTATACCAATTTTTGTATATGAAAAAAAAATTACGCAATTAAAAAGTTTAATATTTTTTCTAAAGAATAAAGCCATACTTAGATTTTTACAATGCGTAAAAGGTAAAAAATTCATTTTTGTTACATAAATTTTATTGTTTCCGCTGTAAATATTCATATCAACCATGTCTGCACGATATCTACAAAAAGAGCTAGAATTTTTTGAACCCAATCATTTTTTTTCAATTACCTTGAAGTCCATTTTTTTAAATGACAATTTATAATAAATTTTATACCATCTGAAAGCCTATTATTTCAGCTCAAAATATTAATATAGACCATGTTTGTACGACATCTACAAAAAGAGCTAGAATTTTTTGAACCCAATCAGTTTTCATCAAAAAAAGCAAAAAATATCAATCTTTTTTATCTTCTCACGCCATTAAATCAATTTTTTTAAATTAAAATAAAATTCTAGATCGACTACTGCACTCTTGCAACATTATTTTATTTGTTTGAAATTTTTTTCAATTTCTATTGCTAAATGCTTGTTCAGCATTGAACTCGGTCTGCTCAGAGCGCGATCGATGGACTCAGAATAAAATAACTTATTCTGAGTCCATGGATCGCGCTTTGAACAAGCTCAGAATACTTTCAGAACGAAAAAAGAAATTGAAGCTCTAAATGTTGAGAGGTAAAAAAGAAATAAAATTTTTAGAAAAAAAGTCGCTATAATGAAATTGGTGAAAAGATCGCTTTGAATAAAAAGTCGTCGCTTGGTCGCTAAGGCTTCGAAAAGGTCGCTAATAGCGACTAAAGTCGCTTAGCGGTAACGCTGCGTTCACCTACTAAAAAAGTGGAGCAAATGAGGTTTGAAAAAAGCTCTCATAGAAAAAAATAATCAAAAATTTGTTTGACATGGTTGCATTGAAATGTGAATATTTCGGTATATACGCAATGCACTTTTCAGAAAAAATTCTTAAATGGATCATGATAAGATTGTTAAACAAATATATACATAAATTTACCAAAGTTTTTTTCGAAAAGTTACAAATAAAAATAAAAGAGAGTCCACGTTTGATTTTTAAAAATTCGAAAAAAAAAATCAATATGGCTACCTTCAAACGCTTATAACACAAGAACGACGCAACTAATGTTAATGGTCATGGTCTTAAAATGCAGCTAGGCATGCAAACGATACATCGATGTTTTTGTTAAAAACATCGATGTATACATCGATGTTTCTTAAGCCGATACATCGCCGATACATCGACGTTAAATCTGCAAAACATCGACATCGTTCATTTTGTTACTCGTTTTTCTTTTTTTGCATAATAACAGAACTTGAATTCTCAAACTCAATCTTTTTTGTCTAGTGTTCAAAGCTTCAAAGTTTTTTTTAATGTTTTCATTCAAAAAACTGTTTCTGTGTGTTCAGAAATCAGAATGCGACCATCAGAGGCGTACGTTGAGTTGCCGGGGCCCCGGGACAATATTAATTTTAAGGGGCCATTTCGATATAGACATTTTTTTAAAGGATATGTATACGCCTTTCTCTTTTTTTGGGGGCCCCAGAAGTATTATTTGTTGGTCGCTTAGATTATTTTAGTAGCATTTTTTGAGGTCCCTGAGGTAATATTTTTTCTACTTTATTTATAATAACAGTTTCCTTCTCTGCATTGTCTCCAGTCAGGGCCCTAGCGTTGGGGCCCCGGAGCACCGCCCCGCTTGGCCCAATAGTGTGTACGCCTCTGGCGACCATTATTGACATTATTGTGAGTTCCGTTCAGAGCTCTGAACGTTAAAAAAATTGATTCCATTTGATTAGAATTAATGGTATTGTAATGATGAATTACTGAACTACTTTTAAGATAAAAGTCTGAACACACTACCTACTACTGCAAAGGTAGAAATGTGAACGGACCTTTAATAATTAAGAAACTACCTACCATCTGAACACATCCCAAAATATCCCACTAGACTGGAAGTATGAAGCGCCCCCTCCTGGAAAGGAAGTTTCGAGAAGCAAAGACGAGAACCTTCGAAGACATTCTCGAATCTCGAAATTCCGGTATAAAAGGGCAGCGTAGACACCGACCGGACACAGTTTAATCTTGAAAGTGAAAGAGTACAGTACAAAGTGAAATAAAGTGTTGCGAATTGTTAGTAGTAAATAAAGTGATTTAAAAGTGTGTTTGTTTGAGCGAATAATAAAAGTAAATTGAGTTGAAATAAAGTGTGTTCTTATTTGAACGGAAATATAAGTGGAAATTAAATAAGTTTTATTGTGAACCCGTAATAAAACATTACATTGGTGTCAGAAAAGTGGAATAAAACTTATTTATTTGTGCGAATCAGATAATTTCGCGAATAAAATAAAAAGTGCGCGTGTGTTTTAACAATAAACAAAGTGTAAAACATTTTGAAATAAGTAAAAGTGCTCGCATTTTAAAAAGTTAAAATGGGTAAAACATTAAATCAGTTAAGTTTGACTGAGCTTAAGGCGGAATTAACTAAGCGAGGTCTTCCTACTGCTGGATCGAAAAATGACCTCATTATTTGTCTGCAGGATTATTTAACCCAGAAGAACGAAGGATGAACAGAAAAATCTTCTTGAACAAATAGAACAACAACGAACAGAGCAAAAGAGTGAACAACAGAATCTTCTCGAAAAATTAGATGAACAGAAAAACATCATCCAAGGTAAGCTTGACGCGATCGAGAACAAGTTCGTTGCTATTGATGCTTCCATCAAATGCGTTGAAAAGCAATCTCAAGAAAAGTTCGAGAAAGTTGAAGAAAAACTCGAGAAAGAAGATGACAAATTTGAAAAAATGGAAGTTAAAATGCAAAGTATTACTGAGGAACTTGACAAGGTTCGGAAAATTAAGATCCGAGAAAGTTCTGGTGAGTACCCAAAGAAGAAGGAAATGCATCCACCAACATTTGATGGACAAAGTTCTTGGTCGATCTACAAGAAACAGTTTGAGGCAGCTGCCACAACAAATGGCTGGGATGACGAAGACAAATGTATAGCGCTGACGCTTGCTCTTAGAGGTCCTGCTGCTGAGTTGTTACAAACTTTACCACCAGAAAAGAATGGTAACTTTAACGCTCTTGTCCAGGTCATTGAAAAACGCTTTGGAGATGGCCATATGCAGGAGGTCTTCCGCGTCCAACTCAATACAAGAGTCCAGAAAAGAGGAGAAACTCTGCAACAACTCCAAGCAGATATAGGTTAGCTCATCTGGCATATCCGACAGCAGGAGACGACATTATCAATCAGTTTGCTACAGAAGCCTTTGTACGTGCTGTATCTGATATAAATCTTCAGCGAGCAATTCGATCAGCTGGAAAACGTTCCCTTCCTGAAGCATTAGCGTTTGCACTCACTATGGAAGCAGCAGAACAGGCTTCTCAAGGCGTTCATCGGGTAAGAGAAGTTGCAGTGGAGGAATGCTCTTGTCAAAAACTCGCATTTCAAAGAAACCAGCGAGACGGAGCTGCTCGATGCTGGAACTGTAACAAGACTGGACATCTCCAGCGGCAGTGCAGATTGCCACCAAGAAGAACTGCTTGCCAACACTGTGGAAACAGGAATATTGCCCAACAACAGGTAAGCGATACAACCAACACTCATGCTCAGCTTGATTCCCACTCGGGAAAACGAGTAAGAACCAACTTCGAGGGGCAGAAGCTGGTTTCTGGTATCGATGGCCCCAGAACCACAATTCAAGTCTCACAGACTAAACGAGACAACAAAAGTCTGACAGTGGAGGCGACCATAAACAACAAACAACACGTGGCTACAATTGACACCGGTGCCACCGCCTCTATTGTACGAAGAGACTTGGTAAAGATGACATGGCTACATAACACCAACAGCTACCGTCTGAAGACCGCCACAGGAGAAGCAGCAAGAGTGTCGGAGAAGTTCGTCTTGAGATCCGTTTGGCAGAACTAAAGTTTTCCCATGTGTTTTTGGTGGCAGATATATGTGATGAGTGCATCATTGGAATCGACTTCATGAAGGAGCATGGAATCATCTTAGATATCGGTTATCAAGTCCTGAAATACAGAAACGTAGAGATTCCAATGGTCTTTGGCAACGAAAACTCAACCACAATTAGAACTGTCATCAAAGAAGACATGTGCCTGCCTCTTTCTTCAGAAGTTTTTGTGTGGACGAAACTAAAGGGGAATATTGGAAGCCATCGATACCTCATGGTTGAGCCAGAAGTTGAACAAAGTTCCCAAAACGTCATCATCGGAAAGACTCTTGTGGCACCAAAGAACAACATGGTACCTGTACGGATACTTAACATCAAACCGTACCCAATAAAGCTTAAGAAAGGAGAAGTTGTTGGGCAATGCGAATCTGTGTCCGCAATAACTAAGATCAACGAGGCGGACACACAGATGACAATGAACTCGGAGAAACTAAAGACTCAAATTCTTAAATCAGACAACTTGAGTCAACATCAGCTTAATGTTGCTGGAAGGCTTCTTCACGAATATGCTGATATCTTCTCTTCACCCAGCGGGAAGTACGGCCGAACACAACTGGTGCAGCATCGAATCGATACAGGAGATGCTAGGCCGATTCGTCAACCAGCAAGACGTCTCCCCTTGGCCAAACAAGGTGAAGTTGAAGAAATGATATCGACAATGAAGAAAGATGGGCTGATCGAAAATTCCAAAAGCCCTTGGGCATCACCGGTAGTTCTCGTCAAAAAGAAAGATGGAAGCACTCGATTTTGTGTCGACTACCGCAGGCTGAATGATGTGACGAAGGAAGACAGCTACCCACTGCCAAGAATCAGCGATACTCTAGATGCAATGGAAGGAGCACAATGGTTTTCGACTTTGGACTTGAAGAGTGGCTACTGGCAGGTAGAAATCCATCCAGAAGATCGGGAAAAGACGGCTTTCTCCACAGGAAATGGTCTGTGGCAGTTTAATGTCATGCCGTTTGGGTTATGTAATGCCCCAGCTACTTTTGAGCGCTTGATGGAGTGCGTTTTGAATGGATTAACCTGGAAATCTTGCCTAGTCTATTTGAATGATGTCATCATTTACGGGAAAACATTTGATGACCATTGTGAAAACCTAAAGGCTGTATTCCAAAGGCTACGAGAAGCACATCTTAAGTTGAATCCAAAGAAATGTGCACTTTTCAAGACCGAGGTTAAATATTTGGGGCATATCATCTCATCCCAAGGAGTGAAGACTGATCCTGAAAAAGTTGACACTGTGAAGAACTGGCCAACCCCTCAGGACAAGCATCAACTTCGGAGTTTCCTGGGTCTGGCAACGTACTATCGACGATTTGTGAAGGATTTTGCGAGAATCGCCAAAAGCTTGCACCAACTTACGGATAAGGGTAAACCCTTTAAATGGTCAGGTGAGTGTGAGAAAAGCTTTCAGGATCTGAAGCTGCGGTTATGTGAAGCTCCTGTGCTGGCCTATCCGACTCCAGGCAAACAATTCATCATTGACGCAGATGCAAGTAATGTTGGAGTTGGTGCTGTTTTATCGCAAGTTCATGACGGAGAAGAAAAGGTCGTTGCCTATTTCAGCAAGGTACTCTCGAAACAAGAAAGAAACTATTGCGTGACCAGAAGGGAACTTCTAGCTCTAGTATTGGCAACAAAGCACTTCCATAAGTACATCTATGGACAGAAGTTCCTTCTTCGCACAGATCATGGTGCACTGAATTGGCTTTTGAACTTCAAAAATCCAGAGGGTCAAGTAGCAAGATGGATCGAGATACTTCAGACGTATCAATGTCAGATTCAACATCGAAGAGGAAAGCTGCATTCAAATGCAGACGCATTATCTCGGCGCCCGTGCAAGCAAGACTGCAAGCATTGCACACGACTAGAAGAAAAGGAAGTTGTCGCTGTTAGAAGAACGAGAGCTGATCCCATTTGCGGCTGGAGTAATGAAGAACTCAGAATGGCCCAACAGGAAGATTCGGACATCGAACCCATCCTTGCATGGAAGGAACATCAAGAGAAACCAGAATGGGCCGACATCTCCGACCGAAGCCCCACTCTAAAAGCATATTGGGCACAATGGGACTCACTTCATGTGCAAGAAGGGCTACTCAGGCGTAAGTGGGAATCCGCAGATGGTAAATCCTATGTAATGCAGCTAGTCGTACCTCAGTCAAAGGTAAATGATGTTCTCCGAGAGATGCACGGTGGAATTTCTGGAGGCCATTTAGGCATCAACAAGACGTTGGAAAAGCTACGACAGCACGACGTGGTTTAACGTATACAAAGAGGGGTAAGAGGCAAACTAAAGGTAGTTCATTGTGACCGTTTACATCGTTATAATGGTGAAAGAAGCAATGGAGTTGTTCGGGACGAACAATCCTAAGAGGGGGGCAATGTAACGATGAATTACTGAACTACTTTTAAGATAAAAGTCTGAACACACTACCTACTACTGCAAAGGTAGAAATGTGAACGGACCTTTAATAATTAAGAAACTACCTACCATCTGAACACATCCCAAAATATCCCACTAGACTGGAAGTATGAAGCGCCCCCTCCTGGAAAGGAAGTTTCGAGAAGCAAAGACGAGAACCTTCGAAGACATTCTCGAATCTCGAAATTCGGGTATAAAAGGGCAGCGTAGACACCGACCGGACACAGTTTAATCTTGAAAGTGAAAGAGTACAGTACAAAGTGAAATAAAGTGTTGCGAACTGTTAGTAGTAAATAAAGTGATTTAAAAGTGTGTTTGTTTGAGCGAATAATAAAAGTAAATTGAGTTGAAATAAAGTGTGTTCTTATTTGAACGGAAATATAAGTGGAAATTAAATAAGTTTTATTGTGAACCCGTAATAAAACATTACAGTATTTATATATAAATAAAAACGAAAATCGTATTAAGAAAATATGTTTAATTTTGTTGATAAATTTGTCTGTTTTGTGGTACCTAAAAATTGAATTCAACTTAGGTTTTTGGGTTTTAAACAGATAAGACATAAATATTTTGTTCTTTAGATACAGTAGAACGTATTTATGTCCAACAAAAATACATCGGGAAAACATCGATGTATCGAAGATAGAACCGATGTTTTTTAACATCGATGATGTAAATAAAACATCGATGTATTCAAACATCGATGTTTTTTTAACGATGTTGCATCCCTAAATGTAGCTAAGAATATACAGATGATTTTTGGTTTTTTGTGAAAAAAAAATTTTTGAATCCAAAATGGATGCCATGGCCATACAAATGGTTTTTGTTTTTTTTTTTGTGAAAAATTTTGTTTGCATCCAACATGGATGTAATGGCCTTCCCACTTCGGATTTAAAATAAAAAAAAAACAAAAGCAACATTTTTGACAGACAGCTGCCAAAGTGTATGTACAGTGGTGCCAAATGTTACATAGATTTCAAGAATCCCGATGTCGTTTTTTTGCACAAAATCTATATAGATTAACAAAAAAACACACCTATTATAAATATGTATTAAAGGAACGATAAAAGTTAACTATAGTTATCAATAGTTAACTAAGGCCGTGTGTGAATTGCGTTAAATAGTTAACACCGTGTAAAATTTTTGACACTATTGAGGTGAATAAAAAACTTTCAGCTGTTAAAAATTTATTGGGCTCTGGGACCTGGTTAAATTTGAGTTAAATTTTTTTTGCAAATGGTTTTGTTTTGTGTTTTTTTTTTATTAAAAAGAAGTATCATGACAGAAAAAAGGCAAAAAAAATTTTAAACAATAAATTTTTTTTGAAATTTTTTTGTTCACCTCAATAGTGTCAAAAATTAAAAAAAATAATAAAACTCTTAAAATGTATAAAAAAAATAAAAAAAAAATTCTTGCCAAAAGTGGGATTCGAACCCAGGTCATTTACTCTCCCATATCTTTAGAAAGCAACATTGCTTCTTGAGTCAGGCGCCTTAGACCGCTCGGCCATCCTCGCATAGGGGTCGACGAAGTCAAATTTGTCACCCAATTATATTTTGGCCTATGCAGTTGTAGATTCTACCAAAAATTCGTTCTGTTTTCTAACGTATACCGTCATCCCATTCGCTGTGCTCGTTTAATGTATCACGAAATTATCTTTCGTACGTTTGAGGTTTCGTCAACGGATGCGACGATTTGGCCCCAGTACTCAATATCTTGGGGCGTAAAGTGTTGAAATAAAACCAATAACCGGATATTGTTCTTGTTCTTGTTCTTTCCTGAAGCTGGTAATTCTGTTACACCAGTAATGGCAGAAAGTTCCTTCTTGAGAACTTCAACGTCGTAGTTCTTTTCACAGTACACCAAAGCTCGATTGACAAAGTTAGCCCAAAATATTCAGCATTTCTCGCTCCCAAATCATTCCAACTGTTTACGATTGTCACGATTCACATTATCCACACGTTGGCAAGCGTGATCAAGATATTGGAAGTATTCCGTAGGAACTGGAAACATAAAAAAGCGTTGATTAGAAAATCTCATATTTGAAGTATTTATTCAATACCTTAATTTTACGTTAGATCCCATTCCGGACATTTGTTGTCCTGGCTGTATAGGCGATTGTTCCAATTGATCCAGACAATATTTGTACTTTTGGCGGAGGCTCTGTGTCCATTATTTTTTTCATTCATTCCATGTGATATATTTGCATCTTGTGCTTGTCCTCGAATTGATTTCTGCAGCCGAGATTTATGAAAAAATGGACTGGCGCATCATATCAGGATTCAGCAGTTGTTGTTGTTGTAGTTGATGATGCTGTAGCTGTTGTTGATGTTGCTGTTTTAGATGCTGTTGTTGATGCATCGTGGCACTAGAGTTATGGATATAAATGGAGCGTCTGTCCAGGTTGCAAATCTGCATTCATTCCAAGACAAATTCCATGTGATAAAAAATTTGCATCTGAAAAATAAACAAATAGAAAGTTATTGATAAAAGAACATTTTTGATTTATTTTATAGGATGAACGAATTATTTATAATTTTTAATAACTTTCAAGCATTAATAAATTGAAAATAATACCTTTTTTCAGCATGATTTCATTTTGATACCTACATTTTTCTTTTCACAAAAATTTTTATTTACCTACTTTTTTTGAAATTGAAAAGAATTCTTCCAATTCGTCAAAAAGTACACTTCAAAGATGACAGGTGCTACTGATTTTTATAGCCTTAGTTTCTATGGCCAAAAATGGTAGTTCAAGCGATCTGCTACGCTAACTAGGTTCTATTTACCGCTTTCTTCCACAGGCGCTAGTACAAAATTTTCAAAAATTTTGTATGGAAACGAGAATCAACTAGCAGTCCATATATAATAGGTCAATGATAATAGGTCAATGGAAGCGGCTGATGAAACGAATTTAATTAAGCTATCAAAAGAGGGATGCTGCTTTTTGAAGACGGGATAAGAGGAAAGTACTTAGAGCAGGCACATAAATATTTAATGTCCATCCCTTCAACGAACATTGAACCCGAGCGTGCATTTTCCGCTGCTGTAAGTCTTGGAACCAAATTTAAAAGCAGACTTGCAGCCAAAACATTGGATCCTTTGCTTTTTATTCGATTTTATTATAAAAATAATTCCAATTTAATTTAATATTTATTCATTTTTTTTAATTACTTCTGAACTAAACCTACAAACTGAATTAATTATGAATTAATGTTTCGAATGTACCTATAGTTTATTCCGTTAGGAATATTTTTTAGTTTTTGTTCAAAGCTATATTGTTTTTGTTTTACTTGTTTTGTTTGTTTTAGTGAAGAATATTATTTTTTTGTTCTTTGTCCGTTGTAAATAATAAAAATTAATGCATAAAACTTATTTTTTTTTTGCCTCCCAAGTTGAGTCTGAAAATATTTTTCAAATCCCGGGATTATCCCGGGATCCCGGGAATGAATTTTTTAAACCCCAAAATCCCGGGATCGGAAAATTATCCCGGGATTGCAATCTCTAGGCACAGCACACATAAATAGGTAATATCTTCCAAACTGACATTGGTCGCCAAATTGTCAAAACATGACAATTTGGCGACCAATGTCAGCTACCGTAATACTATGTTTCCACCTACCCTAAATCCGAGATTTAGCGAAGTAGATTTAGAATCTCGAAGTTTTTTCACTGGCCAAATCAGATTTATTTTCACATTTCCAAGATTTATTTTGACGTTGGTGTATGACATTTTACAAATCTTAAAAGGAATTCATTTAAAAATAAAACTTTTCCCATTACTTTTTAAAACTTTTAGTTATTTTTATTTAAAAATGAATACGTAATTATTGTTTTCAGATCACATTTGTTAATCCTACAAAGCAATGTTGTTGTGAAATTTTTCTGCCCACGGAGCTGGCTAATTTTGTCGACCCACATCTCCACCAAGAGTTCCTCTTCTTCTTGCCGCCACGACTTTCTGTTTTGTTTCTTGGTCAGCATCTGCAATTTTTAAATTATTATTTCAATTTTATAATTTATAAATTAAATTTGTATGAGTATTTACCTACATTTATTAACAATCTTTCCGTCCGGCTATAGGCCCCAACCCATAGAATCCGTTGCGTCCGTTCCGTCAATCCATCCGTTGAAGTTGAAGTTTGGGACAGAAAGGGGTGACCCATAGAATACGTCGTACGACGGATTGCTTTTTGACAGCTCACTTCAAATTCCGAGGTGTGTTCGATATTTTATCGCTGAATGTGCACTAGGAAGTTCTGATGCAAGAAATTTTTAACTATTATTGTTGTTCTTTTTTTTAATGAAATAAAATGCGTGACTAGATTTCATGTAGGTACTTGCTCTTCAGTTAAAAACAATTTTTAATAACAGATTATCATTTGTAGATATGACTTTGGCATGATAAAATTGAACTCTACAACAGAATTTTAGTATTTAATTGATATAATTTATTAGATATATCATTAAATGTTACTTTTATTACATTTTCTTCACAAATAAACAATTAAAGTTCACAATTCATAAAGCGGAGAAGAAGAGAACACAGTTCTTAGTTCTGAAATTCCCCGGTGTGCACTCTAAAACAGAAAATTGAACAGATCTATTGTTGACAACCAATGTCAAAGCATACGACGGATGAAAATGTAGAAAGTTGGGCAACTTCTTCCGTCGAATCCGTCCGTCTCCGTCCGATCCGTCGCTTATGGGTCGCTTCCCATAAGAACGTGTGTATTTTATCGAGCTGTCAGTTGAAAACTTCGACGGAACGGACGCAACGGATTCTATGGGTTGGGCCCTTACGTCGTATGACGGATTGCTTTTTGACAGCTCACTTCAAATTCCAAGGTGTGTTTGATATTTTATCGCCGAATGTGCACTAAGGAAGTTCTTATGCAAGAAATTTTTAACTATTATTGTTGTTCTTTTTTTTTAATAAAATAAAATGCACGACTAGATTTCCTGTAGGTACTTGCTCTTCAGTTAAAAACAATTTTTTATAACAAATTATGAGTTTTAGGTATGACTTTGGCATAGTAAAATTGAACTCTACAACAGAATTTGAGTATTTAATTGATATAATTTATTAGATATATCATTAAATGTTACTTTTATTACATTTTCTTTACAAATATACAATTAAAGTTCACAATTCATAAAATCGGAGAAGAAAAGAACTCAGTTCTTAGTTCTGAAATTGCCCGGTGTGCACTCAGAAACAGAAAATCGAACTGATCTATTGTTGACAACCAATGTCAAAGCCCTTTAAGGACTTTGCACATGAGAGCGACCAACGAATGAACGAATGGACGAACAAACGAGATTTAACACATTTCTACGACTCAATTTCAAACAAAAAATTATTCAAATTATAAGAAACCAATTGATACTAATGTTAGAATACTAAAATTTGCATTTTGTTTGCTAAAATAAGAAAAATTTGTAAAAACAATTTGGTAGTTACGAATTGCAGTTTGGTTGCTACGAATTGTCAAACTCTATTCGCGTTCCACATACCATCCACACTACAACGAATAAATTGTTCGCGCGCGACTTAACCTCAAAATTACTCTTGTTTTTGTTTTCTATTCTGGTCATGGCTGCGGAGAACATGGAAAAAGGGTAATTCGTCGCTGTCTGCGAATTGAAATATTAACTCATGTGAAAGATATGTCAAAATATGGGACCATCCACCGTTCGCAGTTCGTAGTTCGTAGCTCATGTGCAAAGTCCTTTAAGCAAGAAAACGGAGTTCAGAAAAGACACTCTGACCTCCGAGCGAGAAAAATGGGGTTGCATTCACACCCCATGTGCACTTTCTACTTTTTCATCCGTCGTATCCTTTGACATTGGTTGTCAAAAATAGACCAGTTCGATTTTCTGTTTCTGAGTGCACGCCGGGGAATTTCAAAACTAAGAACTGTGTTCTTTTCTTCTCCGATTTTATGAATTGTGAACTTTAATTGTTTATTTGTGAAGAAAATGTAGTAAAAGTAACATTTAATGATATATCTCATAAATTATATCAATTAAATACTCAATTTCTGTCGTAGAGTTCAATTTGACTGTGCCAAAGTCATACCTACAACTCATAATTTGTTATAAAAATTGTTTTTAACTGAAGAGCAAGTACCTACATGAAATCTAGTCGAGCATTTTATTTTATCAAAAAAAAGAACAACAATAAAAGTTAAAAATTTCTTGCTTCAGAACTTCCTTAGTGCACATTCAGCGATAAAATATCGAACACACCTTGGAATTTGAAGTGAGCTGTTAAAAAGCAATCCGTCATACGACGTATTCTATGGGTCACCCCTTTCTGTCCCATCCTTCAACTTCAACGGATGGATTGACGGAACGGACGCAACGGATTCTATGGGTTGGGGCCTTCCGTCCGTCTCCGTCCGATCCGTCGCTTATGGGTCGCTTCCCATAAGAACGTGTGTAATTTATCGAGCTGTCAGTTGAAAACTTCGACGGAACGGACGCAACGGATTCTATGGGTTGGGCCCTTTGGGGCCTTTCTTCCGTCGAATCCGTCCGTCTCCGTCCGGTCCGTCGCTTATGGGTCGCTTCCTATAAGAACGTGTATATTTTATCGAGATGACAGTTGAAAACTTCGACGCAACGGACGCAACAGATTCTATGGGTTGAGCGGTTATGTTTTCTAAATTTTAATTCAATTTTGCTTGTCAAAAAAAAAATGACATTTGACAATGAGTGCATTCACAAAATTAGGCATGTTCCTTTCATTATTGTGACTTGGGAAATAGCTTTCCACGCCATCTACCACTTGTAGCGACAACCCGAAAATGATATAGATTTTTTTTCGATTTGCAGTTCAATGTAGTTTCCATAAGAAAAAAACAAAAAAGACCTCGAAAGACATTTATTTTACTAATTAATTTTATATAAACGAGTATCAATTTTATGACTGTAAAATGATAATAATATGTGTTTATATCTAAATCAGGTTTAAAATATATCAAAAAGAATAATAATTCCTATTTAATTTGTCTCCAAAAAGGGAAGCAAATCGCAGGAAAACAACAACAAATACTACAAAAAATATAGAAACTATTTTGGTTTAATTTTCTTTCAAAATTGTTGAAAATAAAAAAAAAATGCTTACCTACTATTATTTGTGAAAAAGCAAAACAAATAAAAGAATAATTTAATAATGTCTATATTTTTTATAGTATTTTTCGTTGTTTTCAGGCGATTCGCTTGCACTTTTTAAATACAAATTACACAGGTATTATTATACTTTTTGATATATTTTAAACCTGATTTAGATATAAACACATATTAGGTGTGTTTTTTATTACCATCGGTCTTAACTGGACAAAAAAAACGCAGTCGGGGCTAAGGAGTTTACATGTTAAATGCAACAACACTTTAGCCCCTTGGGCTTAGCTGTTAAGCCCGGAGAATTCTCTGGGCTTAACTTTTTCAACAGATTTAAATCTGTGCTACCAACTTGTTCGGAAATTGTTTAGAATTTGTTTAAAAACATCAAAACTGATGTTTGGAAGGACAATTATTATTTTAAATATTTATTTAATAGTTAATTGAACTTTTTTTTTTCAAAAACACACAAGAAACCCCAAAAGCGAAAAATATGA
This sequence comes from Episyrphus balteatus, assembly GCF_945859705.1. Taxonomy (NCBI): domain Eukaryota; kingdom Metazoa; phylum Arthropoda; class Insecta; order Diptera; family Syrphidae; genus Episyrphus; species Episyrphus balteatus. The sequence goes on along the minus strand of NC_079137.1, from coordinate 26,875,956 downwards.
CAACTTTATATTTTTTTATGTCAGCTGATTTCGGAACATTTAGTATGCAGTGCTGCCAATTTTTCTCGCTAAGCCCCGAGGCGTTTTTTTTAACCAGTTAAGCCCGGTGGTAATAAAAAACACACCTATTATTGTCATTTTACAATCATAAAATTGCTACTCGTTCATATAAAATTAATTCGTAAAATAAATGTCTTTCGAGGTCTTTTTTATTTTTTTCTTATGGAAATTACATTGAGCGGCAAATCGGAAAATAATCTATATAACTTTCGGGTTTTCGTCGCTATCCACCAGGTGCCGTGATGCCAAGTGTCAATTAGAGCATGGAATCATTCAGCCAAGTAGATTTAGAGGAGATTTTTTTTAAATCTACTTTTCAGGAGATTTAAATTTGTATGGTAAATCTCGGGATTTAGAAGTAGATTTAGATCTAAATCTCGAAAAAGTAGATTTAGGTGTAGGTGGAAACATTTTATAATTCTTAATTGCCAAAATTTGTAGAATTACATCAATCACTCCTGCCGCTGGCCTGTATCAATAGAAAATAATTGCAAAAGCTTTGTGATTTATTTTGACAAAAAGTTTTTGCAATTAATATAAAACAATATCAGTGAGGCCGAGCTCGGACTCACTTCGGAGCCGATTCGGACTCGTTTTCTTGAAGGGTAACGAGTCGTTCCCTTCAAGCAAGAAAACTGAGTTCAACAAAGACACTCCGCCCCCAGAACGCGAAAAAAGGGTTTGCACTCACACACTTGCAACTTTTTGTGTATGAACACAAAAGTCGAAGGAGAAGCGTGGTGAAAAATGCGAAAAGGAGAACTGACGAAAGAAAGACAAAGGCAAGAAAATGACAAAGCGCCATTTTGTTATTTATTTGTTATTTGTTGAAGTTGATCGGGTGTCGTGCTCGTGACTCGTCAAAAATAATAATAACAATATTATTAATATTATTTGGAATAAAAAACAGGTATGCATTGCTGAAATGTAGCTTAGCAAATTTCTAATCAATAATTAATCTTTTTTATGTTTTTCGTAGGAAGTCATCTTCTACTGCAGTCTGACGCCACCACCAACCACGAACAACATTCAACAAATAAAATTTTGGAAAATCAATTGTTCCTGCCGCTGGCCTGTATGCTGTTTCTCCAGTAAATAATTGTAAACATTTGTGTTTGTGAAAGTTAAATAAATAAAACAATTTCAGTGAAAGAAAAAATAAATCTTGTTCTTTTTTTGGTCGCAAATGCGAAACGTCATTACTTTTTTGTTCCTCTTTCAGGTAGGTTTTCGCTACTCCGCCTCGGGTCCGTTTTCGGCTCCGTTTTCTCGGAATGGAGATTTTCACCACACCAATACATATGCAATCGACTTCGCGGTGATTATAATTTCCATACTAATTTGAGCCGCCTTCGGACCAGTTTCTGATCCGAAGTCGGACTCAGCTCCGCCTCAGGCGGAGCGGATTCGGACCGAGGCCGGACTTGTTTGCTTGAAGGGTTCATATGCGCATTATGGCTATCTCATTTACCTCATTTGAGCTACAGCTCATAAACAAAAAATACCAAGACTGGAAACTCGGCGGTCAACTGACGTTTGCCTACAAGCTGCGAGGTGTGGTGAATGTCGTGAACCTATCGTTGTGTTCGTGTCAAATGTGTGGTGAATGTCGTGAATCTATAAATGTGTGCGTGTTAACGTCATTTACCAACGTGGTGGCTTTCACATATATTCACAGACAGCACTGTACACAAAAGGGTTTCGGGGGGTAAGACGTACGAAAATTTCCAGTCTTGGTATTTTTTGTTTATGCTACAGCTATGTGCTCAAGCTTACTTTGGTATAAAGTAATGATTTTTCCACTTTTTGGAAATTCGGTGACGTCAGAGATTTCGGTTCTCCTATGTTTTGAAATTACACAGTTTCAATATGTCAAAATGTGTTTATTATCATGGATCTTTGAAATGAGTAGGAAATTTAAGTAAACATCAATTTTAGAAGTAGGAAATATTTTTATTTTAAAGTAAATTTGATAATTTTGTGGCTCTAGCTTGTGAGTTCCGTTCCTATCAGTTCTGTTTAAGCTTTATTAATTTAATATATTCCAAGTTTGGATTGCACACTGATAGTACTGATACCAAAAATAAATTATGCTTTCATTTCAAGATTCTTTAATGAAAAATACTTATCTTTTGTTGCCAAATCCCTTTCTAGGAAAAGATTTAATTTTGAAGAATAAAACAAAACAATATCTATTTCTTCTTGAAAAACTATCAAAACTAACATTTTATAATTTTTTATTTTGTTAAAAAGTTGAATAATCTTTACTCAAGTTTTAAACAAATGCAAAAGAAAGTAGAAAATCAAATATGTTTTTTATATAATTCGAATAAATCATTTTAGATAAGCTGTCAAGGTACACTTGAATTAAATCAAAATGATGAACCAATGGACTAGAATATTGACCACCCAATCTTATTATTCGAGGCGGTTTTTCTCAAAAACCCTGAACTATTACAAATCATTTGTAATAAAAGATCATTATGATTTTGATCGTAAGGTGAAACATAATTACATTAAATAACAAATATAAAGTTTGCTCTTAACATATTTTTTGTGCTGTAGGTAATAAACAGTGACAACCCAGTTATAGTTAATTTTCATGCGGAATGGTGTGACCCTTGTAAGATACTCACTCCAAAAATGACAGAGCTCCTTGAAAATTCCGATGAAATCGATCTGGCAGTAATAGATGTAGAATCAAACACGGATCTGGTTGAAACTTTTGAGGTAAAGGCTGTTCCTGCGGTGTTGGCTTTTCGTAACGGAGTAGTCGTGGACAAGTTTATTGGTCTAGTTGACGCGAATATTATAGAGACACTTATACAAAAACTTAAACCAACAAAAAAAGAAAAATGATCTTAAAATATTGTATCTAAATGCTGTGTAAAAATATTGTAATTATAGTTCCCAAACACTTTGTCCAATTAAAAAAAAACTAACAAATTGTAATACCTTCATCTACTAACCCGAATATCAACTCCGAATCACTAGGTTCGGTGAAGAAATATAATTTAAATTTAATTTGAAAGAAATAACTAAAAATATTGTTTAAAATTTTAAAACAATAGATTTTAATAGATAATCAGGACGGATGCATCTGTCTCTACAAAATCCGTTACAGTTACAGTCCAAGACTGTCAAACCTCTGAAGGAGATGTACCAAATCACAGACATTCCAGGACACTGTTAGGCAGCCGAGCTACACAAAGGAACATTATAGGTGTAAAATTCGCTTGATAATGTGAGTTTCTGCTTTAAAGAAAACGAACACCAGATTGACTCAGACAAATATCGGTTTGACCTCAAATTGACAGCTCCACCATCGGTGTTCTAACAGGACACTGACACACTGAGCATCTTCTATACACTTGTACTGCAAACTCTAACAATCAGCCCTATTCTGCTGTTCCCGTGAATCTCAGATCCGATTCACACATTCGGTTCACTTTAACTCTACCTTGCCATCCTGCTATCCATCGGGTAAACTGCATTATCATCCCTCAATTTGACGTCCAGGTGAACGTCAAATTAAAAAAAAAAATGGCGACGAAGTAAATTGAAAGGAAAAAAAAAATGTTTGTTTGTGTTTATTTGCATAGAAAAAATAAAAGCAGCCGATTAAATGTTAAGAAATAATTAAAAATTTATGAAAAGTGGCATTTTGCTTAATTTCAACGATGGTGAATTTATTTTTACAAACAAAAGTGACAGATCCGCAACATTTTTTATGCGGATTGCAAATGTATGGAGCAAGTTCATTCACGTGACTAGTGGAATACTGAACAACATTACCGATATTACCGACGTGAGTTTGGATTCCCCCCGATGAATAGCAGAATGGTAATTGGTGAATATTTAGCGATTTTTCCCCCCGATGGATAGCAGAATAGGGCTGAATATGTTGACAACACCGTCGATTTAGCTAACTCACACTCAAAAAGTCTCCCTTTTTATACAAAGTTCTGCGTGGGTTGACTAATCTCTAGTCTACGATGTAACGCAACGGACCCATGAGGGGTAGTGCCATTCATATGAGCTGCGTCTGCGAATAAAAATTAGTTAAAATTACAAAAAAAAAAACACATTTTAATATTTTTTATGCGACCAACAACAGCTGCTTCGTGCAAACTGTCAAATGTAAATTCGCAGTCCATAAATGCAAAACGCATTCCACAAAGCTACGAACAAATAATTCGATCAAACCTCGATCTAGTTTAACATCAATTTTTGTATTACAGTTCGCAACTCTCTGCGACTACTCATATAAAATCCGTCAGTTATTAATCCTACTCCGCTAACGACTTCCTAGCGTGTCTATAATATTAAATCCAGATCTAAAATTTGTATATTTTCAAAAACTAACTTTTTGATGTTTAGTCATAAAAAAGTCCATCAAGACGTTTTCGACAATTTCTTTAAAGTCCCATTTAAACAAAAATTATTAAAAAAATCCTATTTGTACTACCTATTCGTATTTGGTTTACTGTCAGGTAAGAAAATAAGACAACAAAATACAATCTTCTATTTATAAAATAAACCCCCGGCTCGAATGAACTTAATTTATTATGTTCGATTCATACTTTTGTCACGCAGTGTGTATGAAACCGAAATGAAATGCTTATTTTGTTTTTTTTTTCATCGGAGGTTTTTAGGACAGCCCCCAGTAGTGAAAACCGATAGAGCACTAATTTGTATACCTTATTTAGAAAACTTTCTTCAAAAACAACTAGAATTCAAAATCGTTGTTGTTTATCTTATATTATTCTCAACTCAACATTTTGCAAAATGATAATCGTAATTAGATCGAATAATGTAATATAATTTTATATCTGAAAACAGAATATACAAGCTCTAATACTAAAATATAATATATGTATATAAAGATAAGATTAACGGGCCAATTGAATAATTAGAGCAGCACACATTTCGAAAAATTCCATAGTATGATGTCCTGTCGGTTGTTGTGGCATAATTCCACTATTCATTATTGGGGGCGGAGTAAGACTTTCCATAATAACATCATCGCCCTGTTCAACTTCATCATTGGTCAGTGACTTGAAATCCAGCAAATAACTCTTAGCGTCCACTTGATACAGTTGCAACGACATTTTAGAAAATTTACCATTCAAATGATTCTGTCGCCGAACACGCACATGGTATGGATTGATAATTTTCCATTCGTAATCCAGTGCCTTCATTGCCCTATACACCTCAAGCATAATATCATTAGGCTTGCTCTGCGAACGGATACCCAAATGCCATTTAGCTCGTTTAATTGGTGTTCCCTTTGGCCGATCGGGATAGGTAGCATTTGCAGCAGACTGAGTTTGCATTGACATTGCCATCTGACGGTCTCTTAGTGGAGCAATCCGCTCTGGGTGGGGTCTAAAGCTAGAATTAGGTCCCGTTGCCCCGGCATTTAAAGCACTAGCTCTATCCTGTGGCCTTTCACTTGGCGAATTAGCAACGGAGGGTGGGCTCCCAGCAACGAAGAAATTAGTTATTTCAGCTTTGGCTTGTTCATCAGCAAAACGTTTGTTGTCAATAATCAAATGATATGCAATAGCTAATTGATCATGCGGATCACCACTTAGCAGAGCATTATGAACTTCAGCCTCCTTCACGCCAAATTTCCCGCAAACCTCTGAAACAGCATAAGTATCGATGACATTGCTGTCTTGTTCAATTGTTGAAGGAAAAAGATATGAGGGCAAATCTTTTTGAAACCAATCGTGTTTTTTGATTTCTTCGATATTAGCTCGTTTCAGAGGGTCAACTTGAAGCATTTGACATACAAGATTTACCACCTGTTTGTTCAAATACTCGGGAATAGGAAAAATTCCTGATTTTATTTTGCGAAACAATGTCGGTACATGTTCATCATCAAAAGGAAGAGTTCCACACAATAAGGCATACAGAATAACCCCACATGACCAGATATCAACTTCGGGTCCAGCATAAAGTTTTCCAGAAATAACCTCGGGTGCAGCATAATTAGGAGAACCACATGAAGTGCGTAAGAATTCTCCATCCAACATCATGTTAGACAGACCGAAGTCAGCAATCTTAACATGCATATTATGGTCGAGAAGCAAATTCTCTGGTTTTAAATCTCTATGTACAATCATATGCCGATGGCAATAGTCAACCCCTGATATAATTTGTTGGAAAAAACGGCGAGCTTCATGCTCTTGCAGTTTTCCATTCTTAACAATGTAATCGAAGAGCTCTCCACCACTCACATATTCCATAATCATAAAAATATCGCTTGGCGTTGAGATGACCTTTGTTATGAAGAAGAATATTGGTTGAAGTTAATTGTTTTGTTTTGATTTCTTTATCTCACCTGATATAATTTAATAATATGAGGATGTCGGAACAATTTTAAGTTTTGAATTTCTCTTCGAATTTTGCCGACAACATCAAGGCTTTTAATTTTTTGTCTGTTTAAAATTTTGATGGCAACTTTATGCTTTGTTAGCTGATGTTCACCGATTTTAACTTTGCCAAAAGTTCCCGTTCCCAAGGTCGCTCCTAGAGAATAGTGTCCAATTTTGACTAAGGGCTGTGGGCCGCTCGTAGATGAAGCGACCGCAGCAGCAGAAGTCTCTGCTCCTCTGCTCGAGTGTGACATGGCGAAAAATATAGCTTTTAAGTTGGGTTTTTAAAATTTGTGAATATTACTATGCGACTACGTCAAAAGTAATTCAGAACGATGTTTTTCTTTTAAAGTGCGTGACTACATGGTCGTTTTATCGAATCGAACTTATACCCCTTTCGTTACCACCAGCCTTGCCAACATGGTATAGAAAAAAGATGTCATTTTCAAAGATATTTCATAAATGCGTTTACATGCCGAATTGCAATGAGCTTGACCACAATTTCAACCTCTTGTCAAATGTAAACCATGCGTTCATATTTTTATCGTGTAGAAAACAACCATGGTATATATACCATGGAAAACAACAACAAATAGTAGTACCGTTACATCCACAGTGCACAAAGTGCAATGGTCCGTTACACCCATGGTATAAAAAGAGAAGGTATGATCATTACAAAAAACTCCCCCCCTTCAAGCAAACAAGTCCGACCTCGGTCCGAATCCGCTCCGCCTCAGGCGGAGCTGAGTCCGACTTCAGCTCAGAAACGGGTCCGAAGGCGGCTCAAATTAGTATGGAAATTATAATCAGCAAGAAAACGGAGTTCAGAAAAGGCACTCCGACCGAGAAAAACGGGGTTGCACTCACACACTTGCAACTTTTTGTGTATGAACACAAAGTCGAAGGAGAAATCGTGGTGAAAAAACCAATAAATATAAAATCGGCTCCGCGGTGATTATAATTTCCATACTAATTTGAGCCACCTTCGGACCCGTTTCTGAGTGGAAGTCGGACTCAGCTCAGCCTGAGGCGGACCGGATTCGGACCGAGGTCGGACTTGTTTGCTTGAAGGGTCTGTATAGAGAACTGTCAAAACTTAAAAATGGCAACTTAAGTTTTTGACAGCTGCCCATTGAAATTGTTGTTGTAAACAAATTTGTCTTGGAAATTGTTGTTGCTTTTGACTTTGCCAAATTAAACGTCAAAAACTTATTACTCCATTTTGTAAAATGGCGACTCTAATGATCATCATTGTATATATATTTCCATAGTACTATCATGAAGTGAAACGATCTTAGGAACTCTAGTGGTGACTTGAAAAAGCAGAATTTGTATGAAAAAAAAACACACTGAGCGCCACCTCAAAAAAGTGGCGACATGAACTAATACTAAATTCGACATCATGATAGTACTATAGAAATATATATACATTAGGTGTGTTTTTTACATTGACCTACTATATATGGACTGCTAGTCGTTTGACTTTTCCATACAAAAATTGAAAAAAAAAATGATTCCACATCTTTCTAGCTCTACTAGCGGTATAACCTTAGACGGCGAAAAGAGGAAACTTTTAGTGAATGACATCTGTCGTTAAAAGGTAGTGCTTTCTCTGTTTTTCTATATTTGTTCCTTTCGCACTTGTTCAAAAATGTTGCACTTATTCTCCGCTTTTTTTTAGGGCGCTAGTATCGCGAAGAAAGAAGTGGAACCAACCTGAATATGCTTCTAGCAGTCCATATATATTAAGTCAATGGTTTTTTATTACAACCGGTCTTAACTAGACAAAAAAAAAAAACGCAGTCTGGGCTAAGCAATTTACATGTTAAATACAACAACACCTTAGCCTCTTGGGCTTAGTTGTTTAGCCCGGAGATTTCTCTGGGCTTAACTTTTTGAAGAGTTTTAAATCTGTGCTACCAAACAAATTTTTCATAAATTGTTTAGAATTTGTTTAAAAACGTGAAAACTCACGTTTGGAAGGACAAAATGTATTAAAATAGTTTTGCTAGCATACATTTTTGTATCTCTTTGTAAAACATACATGAAAAATACAAGAAAATGACGAAAGCGAAAAATATGACAACTCTAAATTTTTGTTGTGTCTGCTGTTTTCGGAACATTCAATATACAGTGCTGCCAAGATTTCAGGTTAAGCCCCGAGGCGTTTTTTTTGTCCAGTTAAGACCGGTGGTAATAAAAAACACACCTAATGATGATCATACCTTGTCTCCCTTCAAGCAAGAAAACTGAGTTCAACAAAGACACTCCGCCCTCAGAACGCGAAAAAAGGGGTTGCACTCACACACTTGCAACTTTTTGTGTATGAACACAAAAGTCGAAGGAGAAGCGTGGTGAAAAATGAGAAAAGGAAAAGAAAGACAAGGCCAACAAGAGCCAAAGCGTCATTTTGTTATTTTTTGTTGAAGTGTTTGGTCGCGTCGTGTCTCGTGTCGTTGTTTGTATAATGTTAGTTTATTAATTATAAACAATTTTATTAAATTATAAACAATATGGAAAACAAAAAAGGTATGTTTTATATATCGCTCAAAGTGTTTGGGTTAAAATGTTGTTTCTTCTTGTGTTGTAGATGAAGAAAAATCTAGAAGGTGAAACATGCGATTGGGAATTAAAAAAAACACCAACAACAGCAGCAGCATCAAATGAAATAAAATAAAAAAAAAGTTATTGTATTTTATATTGTATTTATTGTGAAAATTTCGTTTGCCAAAATAAAATAAAAAATAAAACAGTTTCAGTGAAAAAAAAAAATAAATCTTGTTCTTTTTTTGGTCGCAAATGCGAAATGTCATCCCTTTCTTATTCCTCTTACTGGTAGGTTTTCGCTGCTCCGGCTCAGGTCCGCCTTCGGCTCCGTTTTCTCGGAATGGAGATTTTCACCACACCAATACATATGCAATCGACTTCGCGGTGATTATAATTTCCATACTAATTTGAGCCGCCTTCGGACCAGTTTCTGATCCGAAGTCGGACTCAGCTCCGCCTCAGGCGGAGCGGATTCGGACCGAGGTCGGACCTGTTTGCTTGAAGGGCTTCTTGTACCATGCGTTACACCCTTACCCCGTTTGTATGACCGATTTAAAGATCGAATTGAAACTGAATCGAAATTTCGATCCAGGTATATGGAAGTACCAGATCGAGGAATCGAATTGAAATAGAATCGAAAACACAATTTTTCTTTTAAATATATTTGCAGTAAAATAGAAAAATCTAACCAAAAACAAAGTGCAAGTAAAACTAGATATCATAATACATACATACAGTAAAATTTGCAAATAAGAAGACAATCACACACAATTTCCACCATAAATTATATCTCGAGTATTCAATTAGTTTGGTATATATGCATATTTTCGATTCGATTCAGCTCTCCGAGTCGGATCGGATCGACAAATCCGGATTCAATTCGATTCAGGTATATATAGACCTAAATCCTGATTCAATTTGGATTCAAATCGCCATACAAACGGGGTACCTCAGTGCTATAGTTTGTCAACGGTTCAAGCCATCGACAAACTATACCAAGAATGGAAACTTTCGTACGTTTCAACCCCCAAAACACTACTAGCCATGTTCCATTGGAGGTGGTAGTTTACTCATGAGTAGATCTAGTACTACAAATAACACACGATCTTCTACTGGAGCTTTGTATATAAAATCTATAGTACTATCATGAAGTGCAATTTTTTAGTTTGTTCGTTACCTGAGTGGTCGCGAGGGCGCTTAGATCGAATTAATAATGGGAGTAAGGAGATGAGATATACATTTCTGTTTGAAATTTGACATATTTTTTAACTCGTTCGCTAGCTCACTTTTTTGGTGGCGCTGTTTTTTTTCATGATAGTACTATAGATTTTATATAAAAAGTACTGGAGGAGATACGAAAGTGTAGTTGTTGTAGTAGATTTCTACTCACGAGTAAACTACCACCTCCAATGGAACAGGGCTACTGTTTACCATTGTATTATTTCCATAGTACTATCATGAAGTGAAACGATCTTAGGAACTCTAGTGGTGACTTGAAAAAGCAGAATTTGTATGAAAACACACTGAGCGCCACCTCAAAAAAGTTGCGACATGAACTAATACTAAATTCGACTTAATGATAGTACTATAGAAATATATATACAATGGTGTTTACAGTGTTGTTTTTGTAATTTTGGCATGAAGTCCGTGAATAAATGTGCAAAGCAACAACAAATTTAACTTGAAAATTTAGCCACCCTGTGGTGAATCACCCACCAGGTGTCTAAGTGTGCGTAAATACGCAACACAAAATGCCCAACTATAATAGGCATATGCGCGCATGGGCTTATGTCAAAATCGAACGAACTGCTTCGTCCTGTTTCTGATTTCTGAAAACATGAGGAGTAGCCATAATGAACATACGCGCGCATAGCCTTCTGTCACAATTTAATTTTTGTTTTCCATAATTTCTGTTAAAAAACGGGTTGCATTTACACAAAAATATTTTTAAAACTGTTTTTATTCAATTCACAATCGTTTATTACATTTTCATTAAGTGAAAATTAATTTAATTTACCCATCGCCTTTGCATCCATGTTGTTTACATTTTATTCTGAGAAATTTACTCATGTCGTGCGGTTCAGAGCGCACGGCATATGCTTAACGAAAGTTAACGAAGCGCGCATATGCGCATTATGGCTATCCCATAAGAATTGTGTATGTTGAACAACTCACTCATGCCATTTTGACATAAGCCCATGCGCGCCATATGCCTATTATAGTTGGGCCTAAAGACAATTGGTAGGTGATTCACTACACCTTTGTAGGCAAACCCAGTGGCGTAGCTACCGCTGTATCAGCTGTATCCATGTAACAGGGCCCCCGGGCTATGGGGGCTCAAAAAGAAACAAAGCCAAAGAAGCGTATAAAAACATTCTTTAAAATCTATTAACTTAAAATACAATTTTATTATTAAAAACGTTATGACTTTGATAATTAATTTTTGTAACTAATCGCTATAATTTTTTTCCAATACTTGGATCATTTACAAAATAATAAGGCAAGACTTTGCTAAACAAAAAAACGTCTTTGACTTAATATTACTTATTTTTATTTTTTTCAACAAAAATAATGTACCCCAAATCGATAGAAAATGTTGTAATGAACAATTAATAGCTTTATTTTTTGTCGTAGGACAGCCGAGTTATTCCCAAAAAACGATATTTTTGGGTTGTTTCGCACCGGTTTTTCGTGCGTTCATTTATCAATTTGTCGGTCATCTTTGGTGATAAAGAGTTGATTTTTTTTTAAATGCAGGAAATTAAGAGGGCTACAACATAGGTTAGAAAAATGTTGACCATAATATGAGCTTTTTTCGAAATAAAAACGAAAATGTGTTTTTTAACAACTAGAGTTTGACTTTAACTGGCTGCCATTTTGTAGTAACTCACTTTAATACAATGAAATTACATACAACGATACAAAATATTATAAGGCAGAGAATGTATGTTCATTTTTTGGTCTACGATATACTGGAGCAAAGATATTAGCTTTGAAGTAAAATATCCCAAAAAATGCATTTTTGTGAATAACTCCGCTAAAATGAATGATCAGGCGGTGAGAAATTGGGTTTAAGCCTTTTAAATATACCCCTATGGATTCATGAAATAAAAACTGACACTGCCTCTGTGTGCAAGGTTAGGCCCTTTTTTCCGACGCTTTGACTGGAGTAAAAGTAATAGAGCAAGATCCCAGGGCCGCCAGACATTACTTATTTTCTCAAGAATAAAATGTATCTAATTACGTAGTGCTAGTGTATGGATACCGGCTACCTTGTGCCGATGGCCATTTTACCATTAACAGGTGCTAAAGGTACGAAAAATACGTACTTACTTTCCTTATTTTCTCAAGGCTGATTTTTATATATGATACTCAGCTCAGACCAAAAAATTTTTTTTAAGAATCACAATACTTTGTATCAACTATATGTAACTGCAGTCGATTCTTAATAGTGCTAAAGCAAATGGTCATTAGAAAGAACTGTGTCAAAGCGAAAAACTTGTCAATATCCTTTTCAAGTATTCGTAGTTAAAAGTTTAAAATAGTTCTGCTTACCGTAAACGAATTGAAAAATGGCCGAATATTCAGCGGCATGTCTAGTTTAAATTGGTACAAAGAGCGAATAAGTTGGTTGATATAAATTGCGAGCGTTGGCGAGCAAGAAAATTTTTGTGAAGTAACAAATTTTAACCATTCTTAGGCTTTATACAAAAAATTATTTCGCACAATTTTATAAACTCCTGCTCAAAATTAACGCACACATTTTTCGTCTGAAGTTATACCCCTGCATCTTATTTTAAAAGGCTTTAAAATTCTTTGGCAAGTCGAAAAAATGCTAAACTGCAACAGTATTATCAACCAAAAAAAAGATAAACCAAATTTAACAATTCAAGGTCTGAAAACTGATTATAAAATAATTTTTATTTTTAAGAAAAAAAATTTAAAAAAAATGGAAGCGGGTGACGGTTCTTTCCCATAATTGTATGCAATATTTGGTATAGTCTCCTCTAGCGCATATGACAACCTGGAGTCGTTTGTCAATTCCACTAATTAACTTTTGAAGGTTCTGTTTTAACACTTCTTTCACTGAAGTTTTCAGTTGATCAAGACAGCTTGGAATTGGATTTCGGTCGCGAATGCATCTTTTCAATATTTCCTACACATGTTTTATTAAATTCAAATCCAGATTTCTGTGTGGTTAATCCGAAGCTGGAATATTAAAATCTTGAAGATATTCTCAAACTACTCTAGCATGCATTATCGTGCATCAGACTTAACTGTGGACCAAATCTAGGGGTGATTGGAACCGGATGCTGTTCGAGGGCATCAGTCAAGTATTTTTGGGTACTTAACTTAGGTCTAGAAAGGCTCGCTAACTCCGTAGGTGTTGTAAAGCAGATTTAACTCCATGAAATTTTATGACTCTTCTTTAAAAGGTTCGGGGGTTAACAGACAGACTTCAGCAAATCTCTCCCAAAATCTTCCCGACAAACATTCTATTCCATACCTTTAATTTAAGATCACTATTGTCTCATTTGAGAAAATAACCATGATACTGTGGCATAAAGTAATAGCAGGACTTTACTTTAAAATAAATAGGATGTGCGTTAAATTTGAGCAGGAGTGTATATAAAACATTTTATGTATTGAGTTCTAAATTAAATTGGCAGTACTTAAAAACAAAAATTTTAAATAATCCAAGTTGTTTGGCATGAGCTAATTATACTTCACTTTGAAATTTAACAATAAACTGAAATTGTTCAATTTTATAATTTGAAACAAAAAAATAACGAAATGTATGTACAACATAAAGTTCAAGTGACCTCAATTCCAAATTTATAAAGCGTTTCGCCTACTTAAAATAAAAATAATTTTAATAATTTTTTATTATTTTTGTTATTTTTCTTCGTTATTAAATGTTGTACATAGGTACTACAATACTGAATAAATGGATACATTAATTTTCGCTTATATACTGGATTTAAGCTTTACATAGAACAAAAGTGGGTAACAAGCAGCTGAAGATATCTCGGACAGTAGAAAAGATGTCGGAAAGATTTAAATAGATTTAACGGTAATATTTCAAAAACGAGATGTGTTCGAATATGTCTGTTAGTGTCCGACCGAAGCTTCGGATTCGGCCTTCGGCTTCGGCCGAATTGTTTTGTTTTATAAAACTTCATCGACTTCTTTAACGATACAAAATTGGTAGAGACTTTAAGGGATATTTTCAGATAGGTAATCAAATCACTAAAATACAAAAACAAACCATTTAGTGCTGCACATATTAGACTTATATTTGTTTATAATATATATCTTTTGATTTTCTGAGAAAAAATTTCGGGGGGGGGGGGGGGGGTTAAACCCCCAACCCCCCCCCCCCCCTAAATACGGCTATGATACTCAGGGAACTAATGCAATAATTTTTGTAAGCTGCCAGACCCATCGTATGAGCCTAACACCTTGCCAGACACGCATTTTAGTATACGGGAAAGTTAGATTTTATTATATTGTGTTCAGACTTTTATCTTAAAAGTAGTTCAGTAATTCATCGTTACATTGCCCCCCTCCCGTTTACATCGTTATAATATGGAGGTCTGGGAAAAAATTTATAACACATTTTGACTTCAGGACTCGCTCCCTGAGTATCATGTATAAAATAATAGAGGAAGGAATACCTAGAGAGCCGACTCGTACCCCCCTTGCCTAAAACACCCGCAAATTTAATTTCAGATAATCTCTCTTATTTTTCTCTTGTTTTCCTATCTGTTAATACGTGTGAAAGGTACAACATTGTATATATATTCCTATAGTACTCTCATGAAGTAGAATTTTCTGTTTTGCGTCGCCACCGCTGGGATCGCTAGTTTATTTTATATTTGAACCTTATGCAGGAAATTGAAATGCAGATCTACCAAAAGATGTCGCTAATGACTTTACATCGATTGATAGTACTATAGAAATATATATACAATGGGTACAATGCGTTTAATACCTTCCTTTATCCAGTAGATGTCCTCACAAACTTTGAATTTAAACATGATTTTGGTTTGTACATGAACTTGAATAGCTCAAATAGCTCACTCCAGACATCCACCTTTCAATAAATATGTACAGAAATAAAAAAAAAGGTTCGTGTTTTGAATTTATTATATTATTTTTTTATGAATTAATTCCTCTACTGAGCACTTAAATTGTTTTTAATTGTTTTGAGCACAACTTTTGAATGTGTTGGTGCCATTTAAAATGCACGGGAAAACTACCACATATAAGCACTGTGGAGTTTTTCCTCTCATTGCAGCTTGTAGGGTGGAAGAGAAAAACGAACCGAAGTCGCGTCTCTAGGTATTCCTTCCTCTATGTATAAAATGAAGCTTGAGAAAATAAGTAAAGTTAAACTATTTTTTTTCAAAGCTTTAAGATGTCTGGCAAAAAAATGGCTGTCGGACTGGATCTGGCAGTGTTAGTTATACGATTGTTTTCTTGTCTGAGTGCAACCTACACGCCTAGGTTCTTGTTACATCTAATGCAAATTAACCTGTACTAGAACCTTTTTCCTATCTTGGGATCTTGGACTATAAAGAATAGGCTTGTGTAGTTCGCGAACGAACTAGTTCAATGAACTAGTTCATCTTGGTGAACTAGTGAACTTAGTTCACTTACTTAGTTCAATTTAGTTCGCGAATATCGAAAAAGATTTGTTTCAACAAACTAAACAGCGACCTAGAGCAGTCGTAATATGACATTACAAAATTTGGTCCTTGTCTTATATGCCGACAGCGTCCTTTTAACCCGACAGACGTTTAAAGAATAGGTGTTCAAAAACCAAAGTGCATATGAAATTGCATCCAATTCTTTGTGGAGCGAAATCAGTTCTTCTGCTCTACCTCAAGATTTAAGGTATAACTACAACGGCTACTTTTTGCAAAAAGTCAAAAAGTGAAAATTTTCAAACTGATTTTGTGACAGTTTTTCCGATCACAAAATTAATAATCATTTTTAGCAAAAAAACAAAACCGACTTCCATGGATCAAAACTGGGTTTTATGGTTTTTAAAATAGTTCCTATGGCTAAAAATGAACGAAATTGAAATGGGACCACACTGCAGCCACCAGGTTTCCATTACAAAAAGAACTATCAAAATTGGTTCACTCAGTCCAAAGTTATGCGGTAACAAACATAAAAAAAAAAAAAAAAAAAAAAAATACAGACGAATTGAATACCTCCTCCTTTTTGGAAGTCGGTTAAAAATAATGATGCAGAAGGCTTATTTTTTCGTTTAAAAAACAATTTTTGTAGTTTTTTCCAAAAATAAATAGCGCTAGAAAGATGGCTTGTGCCAGTATCAGCGTTTCTTCTTCAAGCACCACTTAGTCTTATTTCTGAGCAAGAACAAAAAACTAGTAGCATCTTTGTCCTTGCATTAATGATTTAATGAAAGCAACACGAACTTCTTCTAGACTATATGAACGAAATAAAAAATAAAATATGTACATATCTGTTTTTTTAGGTTGTATTTGTTTTATTATGTAGAATGCGTCAATTTTACATAAATTTACATAATAATAAACAAACTAATTTTGTTTTTTAATTCTAACAAAACCGGGGTGATTAAAATAAATTGAACTAAAATGAACTAGTTCAGAACTAGTTCAGTATCGTGATTTGAACTAAAGTGATCGATCACTCAAATGAACTAAAGTGCCCAACTCTAATAAAGAAAATATAAGTAGGTTGTAGATATATCTTATTTTAAAAATAATCAAACTGTTTGAAATCACGAAAACATGCATTAGGGCATATACATACATAATAACAAAATAAAATTTCACCAAAAGAGTTCAAAACACCAGCACCAGTCCCCATTGCAGATCACATAATTAAGAAAAAAATAATTCCTCAAATTAGAATTATATGGAAAAAAAATAGATTTTATAAACAAAACGACGTGATTAATAATAAAACTCTTAAAATGTATAAAAAAAAATAAAAAACAAAATCTTGCCAAAAGTGGGGCTCAAACCCACGCCATTAACACTCCCATATCTTTTATGAAGCAACATTGCTCCTTGAGTCAGGCGCCTAAGACCGCTCGGCCATCCTCACATAGGGATTGACGAGGTCAAATTTGTCACACAATTACATGTAGCCTTTGCAGTTGTAGATTCTGTTCTCTGTTCTCGTTTAGGGCCAGTTGTACAAACGTCATGGTTCAGCCTCGGATCAGGAATTTAACCCACCACGGATTAAATATTTGTACAACTGACCCTTAGGGCCAGTTGTACATATATTTAATCCGTGGATCAGCAAATTGTATCTTCTGAAATCGGTAGCAAGGCTGAAGTTTAGCACTGGTTTAAGGTTCATATATGCAAAAATAGCAACATTCATGCTTGAACCGAAGTTGACCTGCCGCTAATCCACCGAAATCGGCGGGTTAAATTCCTGAACCAAGGCTGATCCCACGTTTGTACAACTGGCACTTAATGTATAAAGTAATAATTGTCTTTCGTATACTTGAGGTGAACGTGTGCGACGATTTGGCCCCAGGCTATTTAACATTTCATTTCGCATCTCTTTCTCATTCAGTATATCGTCGGCTTAGAGTGTAAACCTGCTAACTCCCACATGCAAACTCCATAGGTAAAAAAATGATTTCAAAAATTGATTAAAAATACAAAAAGCTTTCAAGTCTTATCAATTCTTTTACATTTAGGCCCATTTGCTGAAACGAGTCATAAATCTTCTTTTTAAGTATTCCAAACTTAGCTCTAACGGCCATATTATTCACTCTGGATTTAGTTTGGATTAAAGTTAATTTTAGATCCAATCCATTAAATCTGAATTTCATAAATCCAAGGATTTAGTTTTTTGTTCATATTATTCACTCAAAACAAAATTATGCTATTATTCAATAAATTTTGACATTGTTTACATCCAGATGTATTTTTTAAACTAGTGAATAATATGGCCGTAAGAAAAACTTAGTTCTTAAGTTTCTCTTAGTTTATTCTACGTTGTTAGGAATAATATTTCGTCTCAGCTATGAATCGGTTTGACAGTTAATTAATTAATTAATTGAAATTATGTAAATGTTATTGGATTTGAAAAAATAATTGTTGTTTTAAATATAATACCAAATGGCAGAAAAAAGGAAAAGGAATCCAAACTTCTCAAACCATGAAAAGTCAATATTATTGCAATATCGTCGCCTCAATAAAATACTGTCGTATGTGCAAAATTGAGGTTTTGAGATTTGAATGCAGTTTTGCTAATTGATTTTTTCTCCTTCATTCTGTGAAATC
This sequence comes from Episyrphus balteatus, assembly GCF_945859705.1. Classification (NCBI taxonomy): domain Eukaryota; kingdom Metazoa; phylum Arthropoda; class Insecta; order Diptera; family Syrphidae; genus Episyrphus; species Episyrphus balteatus. The sequence continues at coordinate 26,857,661 of NC_079137.1, read as the reverse complement.
CGTTTTTTGATATCTGTATCCGTTTCCGAGATAATCGCTATGCATTTTGTCGTATGTGTAGGTTTACAAACATTTTCAGTAACTTTTTGTCGTAAGTGCACAGAAAACGTGCACATACGATAAAAATTATCACATACTACAATTTTTTCATACAAATCTGTGTTTTTCTTCGTTCGGTAAATAATTGTCGTAGGTGCTGTTTTTGCAACACATACAACAATATTTTACTGGAATTTCAGTAAACGTTTGTCGTTTGTCCCATTAGGAAATACACTGACGAGTGTAATTTCAGTTGCAAATTGCAATCAAGATGTCGAGCAGGTCGGACGAGTTGACCTGCGCCAAGTTTATCCGAGGAGCTTTATGCTCTATTTTATGCATACAAAATGCATGTTTTATGATTTTATTAATATAGCATACGTAACGAAATATTGGAAGATGAATTCTTTGATGCCGATCCTTTAGGTTCCCCCAATGTTTCGAATCCAGTGACAATGAAAACTTGGCCCTACGAAATTTGTATGAAGCTTTTATCGTGCTATCTTAAAACTTTAATAATTTTAATTCACCTTGAATAGTAATGCCCAATTTTCACGAGTCGATTTTAGCCGCCCGATATGTCGGTAGACTAGGATTTTTCTATGGGGATTGTCACTTTAGTCGCCTGCGACTTACGTTCACACGGGTCGAAAAGCTTCGCCGCACCGCAAAAATCGACTCGTGAAAAGTCCCCATAACTTAATTTTAGTAAACTGTGATCTCATTAATTCTAAAATTGCTTTAAAAATAATGTACCCATTATTTTTTTTTTTCTATTTATGTGATTTTATCTTTAGGAAAGAATTTTGTTGTTAAGTTAATAACCCATAGTAATATACCTACCCGAATTAAGCGAAACCTCGATTTTAACAAAAAAATAAAACATACATCTCACTTCCAAATTAAAAAAGTTCTATCATTTTATAGGTGAACTGCTTCTATCTAAACCAACTGTTTAGAAGTTAGATGTGGGTATGTTATTTTACCATTGATGTTTTTGTTAAAATCGAGTTTTTCTAAACTCGGGTTACTACCAAGAGCCAATGTGATTTTGAAAAGTTAATAAATTAACGTTAGTTATTTGTTTTTCGCATTGAATTTGACATCTATTTGTCGTATGTCGTAAACAAGTTTCGAATAAAACTTTGCTTATTTTTGTCGTATGTGTCATCAATTTGTCGTATGTGTTTGGCTAGCAAATAGTTTCTGTGAAAACGTAACATACGACATAGGCATATTGGAGAAAATTGACTATTACTTGTTTCTGGAGTGGAATATTGAAATAATTCTAACAAATTTCAATAGACAAATATTTTCTGTATATGTTATGATATTTTTAAAAAAATTCACCGTACAGTTTTCGAGAAAAAAAAATCTGAACTTTAATTGCGTTTTCCCAAAAGTTGCCGAATGTAACATACGACATTATTTTATTGAAGCAACGATATGTGTCAGAGGAAAAAAATATAGTGGAAAACAAAATACAGACGGGACAACATGGAAAGAAAAGGAGCAAGCCTGGGTTAGAATAACCTATAGTTTTAATACACAATTTGGAGGGGCTTCTTATAGAACCACGGAAGCGCTTAAGAAAATTTACATAGTTTACAAAAAAGAAGTAAGAAAAGAAGCTGCAGCAGAAAAATTTTCAGCACTTCAAACAGGAGGTGGTAATCCATATACAGTTAAAGATCCTAATTTTGACCTCGCGGTTACAATATTATGAACCCAAAAACTGTGCATGGATTACCCAATTCGTTCGACAGTGATTCAGTCGAAAATTTATTCATAAATTTGGTGTCAACAGGTAAAGAAAATGTAAGTGGTTTAAAAAAATTTATTTTACATACATATGTAGGAATCCCCAGAGTTGGAAAATTCAGTTAATGATTGGTCAACATACAAGCCAGACCAACTTAGGACTCCTGTGTCGAAGAAACTTAAACCAAATTCCTTGGAAGTTGCCAATGATGTAGATTTTGGTTTAAAAGAGGAGAAAAATGCAACACTTCCGGTTAAAAACTCAGAAAAACAAGGCGCAAAGAGATGCATGGAAAACAATTGGTCTACTCGCCGTAGACCTATAGCGGCTAGTTTACCGAGTACAAAAATTAGCGAACAATACTCATTGTTATACAAAATAAAAACGGAGTTGGTACAGTTGCAACTTCAAGCTGTGAAGGTTGAAAGTGAATTGAAGAAAAAGTCTTTAGAACTCGACATTCAAATAAAGGAAGAACTACTAAAAAAAAAAAAAATCATGTGTGCAATTCACACGTGGTTGAAGTGAAACCTTAAAAAATCATTTTTGTTGCAAAAAAAAATAAAATAGAAAAAATCTACCTATTTTTATTATATCACCTTCAAATCCATGTTTTTTATATGACAACCTATATAAATTGCATATCATCTAAAAGCTTGTTGTCTTAGCTTAAAATATATAATATCGATCAGGTCTATGAGACATCTACAAAAAGAGCTAGAATTTTTTGAACTCGATCAATTTCCATCAAGAAAAGCGAAAAACACGTATTTTTATCTTCTCACGCTATTAAATGCGTTTTTTACCTAACAACCTATAATAATTTTTACACCATCTGAAAGCTTATTGTCTTAGCTCAAAATATATATATATCGATCAAGTCTATGAGACATCTACAAAAAGAGCTAGAATTTTTTAAACTCGATGAAATTTCATCTAAAAAGCAAAAAAAAACATTTATTTTTATGTTCTCATGCTATTAAATCAATTTTTTTGTTTGACAACCTATAAATAATTTTATACCATGTGAAAGCTTATTGTTTCACCTTGTATAATGATGCATAAATCTTATTTCAAAGATGTCTACAAGAGAAGTTAGAATTTTTTAAAGTCAACCATGTCGAATTTCCAGACTGAGATTACGGTACTTCCTACACTGGTAGCTGGTCATCGCCAACAGATCTCCACAGGTGCTTTGATATATTTTTAAATTTTTTCAATTTAAGATTGTGTAACTTGTAGAGCACGTAACGTTATGTGTGATATATCAAATAAAAGGTTATGTTATCAGCATGCGTATTAAAGTTAAATCAAATTTGTATGTGCACTAGATCAAAAGATATAACGTGTGTTGGAAAAGAACATCTTTTTACCGTTATCCCCGAATTTTGAATATGAAATTAATTTGTACAATTATAATTTATTTAATTACCTATCTACAGTACAAATTTCATTCATCTATCTATTAAAACAAAACAGTTATAAAAAGTTGAAGTCGTGTCGCGTTTTCGTTTCATCTTGTTTCAAATCACTACGATAATAAAGAAGTTTTCACTTCAAAAATTAACAACTCTACTATGTATATCAAATTCATTATAATACCTTTTTAAAAATTGAGTTTTTGTTTAGCATAACTTGTTATAATTATATTATATCTGCACAATAAACATAATTTATTAAAAATAAAATCATGTTGTTTTAATTTTTTGAAATTTGTTTTTTGAATCAAACCCCAGAGAAGTTTTTAAAAATGGTATGGTAACAGCCTTTAAACACCTACATATGTATGAGTGTATTCCATAATTGGGTCAGTGATTCTTTCATGACAAAAAAATCCGGAAACTAAAAACTATTGCCAAATTTTTTTGTAATTTGATTTTTATTGAGAACTAAACCATTTTTACAGACGTGCGAAATAATTATTAATTAAATGTAAGCGTTTCTGCATTCCTGAATTGTTTGACGTAGAGTTAGAATTATTATATGGAATGTTATCAATTTGTCCGCTAGTAATTGCATTTTGTAGATCTTCTTCACTGAAGTCCAAACTGTCAGGTGATTGATCCATTATTCCATTTTGCCGCAATATGTTGTGTAAAACACAAGCAGGGGCGTACGTTAAGTTGTGGGGGCCCCGGGACAAGACTAAATTTTGGGGCCCCTTTGATATACACTGAACCAAATCCTTACGTAAATACAACGAAAAAATTCGTTGAGCCAACGAAAATTTAATTAATTTTCAGCCGATGAAAAATTTAATTGGCTCAACGAAATAGCTTTCATAAGTTAATGAAGAACTTCATCAATTAACGAAAACTTACGTATTTTAATGAAATTTTTCATAAAAATTTTTGATCGAAAGTTAATGAAGTTTTACATCAGTTTACGAAATTTTTTCATCGATTAACGTAAAATTTTATTAAAACTTTCGTAAGCTAACGAATTTTTTCGTAAATTTTATGAATATTTTAATTAAATTACGAAAAAATATTCGTTAGCTAACGAAACTTTTCGTTGTACCTATTAATTATTTTTTTAGTAGATTATAGTATATATTTATTGGACTTGTTAAATTATTAATTTAATACAGTCCAAACCAAAAATTGGCGTTTCGACCCGGTGGAGCTCACTTGGACTTATCGTGAGACACCTTGTCAAAACACAAATATTTTTTATATTCAGCTCAATTTACATAGATTTTTAAACAAAAACCTAATGTGAACTATATCCAACAAGATTCAATTTTTAATCATTAAAACAGAAATGCACACAAGTCTACGTTTTTTTTTTTTTTGTAAGGCAACGATTTTTTTTTCGTTAACTGATGTATTTTTACTTGCGATATAGGTACTATAGGGCAAGTTTAGGATTCGTAAAAAAAATCGAACTCGAGATAACAATTTTACATGACATTACGATGATGGAGAACGCCAAAAAAGTGGGTCCGGCAATTCTGTCTGTCTGTCTGTCTGTCTGTCTGTCTGTCCGTCTGTCTGTCTGTAAGAACCTCGAGCTACATCCTAAACTACTGAAGGGATTTTCTTTAAACTTGGTTGTTAACAGTTTTGAGTGATTCCCTAGAGGAGAAATTGAAGTTTTTTTTTTAGGACCAAAACTAACGGTACCTGTCATATAACGGAAACAGAAAAGTTGATTTATTTCAAAAACGGCTCTAACGATTTTGATTAAAATTTTTCTGCTTACTTTTACAGATAAGAGCCTTCTTTGACAATTAAAAAAATATTTTTTGTACCGTTATCAACGGTACCTGCCATAGAACGGTTTTTTTGATTTATGAATTTCTCATAAACGACATAACAGATTTCGACCAAATTTTTAATACAGAAACGTTTAATCAATCATTATTTAAAAAAAATTTAAAATTTTTCAAAAACCACATTTTTAAATTTTTAAAAAATATTTCAAAATTTTTTTTTGAAAAATCAATTTTTTGGAAACGAGTTGGTGAAAAAATTTGAAATTTTGTTTTTATGTGTAAATTAATTATTTATTCAAAATTGCATATCAACTTTTTTTTTGAAAAATGTTAGAAAATTTTTATATATAAAAAATTATTTTTTTAAAAAACGGCTCTAACGATTTTCGAAAATTTTTTTCTAAAAATTCCTTTTTATACTAGAAATAAAATGGCATACTTTGTTTTTTGTAAAAGATCATTTAAAACGGTATTTTATTATTTATAAAAACGGATTTTATTTTTTTTGTACCACTAACAAAATTCCGTGAAAATGTCAAATTTTCCCTAATTTTGATCAATAAAAAACTTAAACATTAGAGTAACTTTTACCATAAGAGCAAGTACGTGCGACACCAGTCGTGCAATTTATTTCATAAGCCAATGTAATATTTCATTAGCATATGAAGAATTTTCATAAGCTTATGAAGATTTTCGTTAGTTAATGTTGAATTTCATAAGTTAATGAATTTTTTCGTTACTTAATTAAAACTTTGATAAAGTAAGGAATAAATTCTTAATTTTATTCTTTAAAATGAGTATGAAATTTTTCGTTAATTGATGAATCTTTTCATTGAATTGGATTTTTTGGCACTAAAAAGGGAGAAAAAGTGTATGAAACGTTTTCATTAATTGATGAAGGTTTTCATATTACGAAAAATTACATATTTTCGTTGAGCCAACGAAAGTTTCGTTGGGCCAACGAAAATGTAGTGTATGAAACGATTTTCGTAATTTTACGAAATTTATTATTTTCAGTGTAGAAAATAATAACAAATAAAAAAGTATGTATACACCCACTTATTTTTTTGGGGTAATCATTTTTGGGGCCCCAAGATAATATGTAATTTTTTTGTCTCTCTTGTGTCCGAAGTGATTTATGTCAAATATCTTATCTTTTTGCTTCGATTCTTTTATAACCAGTTGGTTTCTCTGCATTGTCTCCTTACGGGGTCCTGGCGTGTTGGGGGCCACGGGGCACCGCTCCACATGCCCCAATGGTGTGTACGCCCCTGAACACAAGTTGCAACTATTATGCTTAAAACATTACTTAGTTTTAGTCGAACACCATAAGCTAAAACGTGAAATCTTCTTTTGAGAATTCCAAACGCTTTCTCAATAACACCTCTTGACCGAATTTGAGATTCATTATAAAGTTGCTCAGCTGAGGTGCGTGGATTTAGCAGTGGTGTCATCAGATATGTTTTTTGTGGATAGGCCGAATCACCTATTTTTTCAAACAAAAAAATACCATTTGATTACTAATATGAATGTACCTTGTATAATTTAGGAATCTACCTAAAATGAAACCATCAACATTCATAATCGAATCTCCTTCAAAAACAGCTCTAAGCCCTGAGTTATTAAAAATAGTGGCGTCACGGGTAGATCCAGGCCACCTAGCTACCACATTTGTAAATATCATTTTTGCGTTGCAAGCTGCTGTGCTGCTTTGCCAAACTAAGTTTGATTTGAAAGTTTTTTTTACAACCAATCAAAAATTTATTACAGTTTAAGTTTGTCTCAAAACTTTTTTTTCTGCTGGCAACCGTTTTTCCACAGTTTTGCATCAAACACAATTTTCTTCGTTTTTTTAAGTTGTTTTTTACACTTTCATATCATTTAAGTCAAAAAAACACGTTAATGTGTATTAATTTTTTGTCCTTTTTATTAAAGCCCAGTGTATTTTCATTAAAAAAATAAGTTTTATTTCATAAAAAAGGCTACTGAAAGTAATTAAAAAAAATAAACAAACTGAGTGAATTAAAAAAAATTAATTTTTAAATACAAAACTAATTTAAATGAATTAAAACTTTTTCTGAGCTTTATCTATTTGTTCTTTTCTTAACCACAACAGCTCAGAAAAAGTTTTTAATTCATTTAAATTAATTTTTTATTTAAAAATTATTTTTTTTTTAATTCACTCAGTTTGTTTATTTTTTTTAATTACTTTCAGTAGCCTTTTTTATGAAATAAAACTTATTTTTTTTTTTTTTTATATTCCCACGCCTCTTTCCCCCCCAGATACCGCACGCGCTGGGGTCCATTTTCACCGAGTACGAAGTCATTTGCTGATGAATATCGTATCGGCACTTTTTAGTGTTTTTTGAAGGTAAAAACAAATTAAAAAGAACTAAATAAGTAAAGAGAATGGTGATACGAATATCAAAGGAAGGTCAAAGATTGGGACTGCTTCAGAGTCGGACTGTGGCAAAGGGGCCCGGGTGGCAAAATGATAAAAGGGACCCGCCACCGCTGCTTCCTCCACTGAACTAAAAAACTAAAAAAAAAGTAACCAACAAAATAAATTAATTTTTGTTTTGGCTCGGAAAAGGAAAGTATGCTTTTATCAAGAGTTTTGGTGCTTCTTATACTTTAAAGTCTATAGATTAAAAATTGATGATGTTGCCGTATTGCTTTTTAAAATTAAAATTAAATTTTTTTTGAACAAACCACTTTTTTGTTGCTTAAATTTCATAAAACAAATGATAGCAAAAAATTCTCTAGCATGTCGCCATGTCGCCTTGTCGCCATGTCGCCTTGTCACCATGTCACCTTATCGCCATGTCGCCATGTTGCCGTTGCCTTGTCGCTATGTCGCTATGTCGCTATGTCGCCATGTCGCCATGTCACCTTGTCGCCATGTCGCCTTGTCGTCATGTCGCCATGTCGCCATGTCGCCTTGTCACCATGTCACCTTATCGCCATGTCGCCTTGTCGCCATGTCGCTATGTCGCTATGTCGCCATGTCGCCATGTCGCCTTATCGCCATGTCGCCTTGTCGCCTTGTCGCCTTGTCGCCATTCGCCATGTCGCCTTATCGCCTTGTCGCCATGTCACCTTGTCGCCTTGTCGCCTTATCGCCTTGTCGCCATGTCGCCTTGTCGCCTTTTAGCTTTGTCGGCATGTCGTCCTGTCACCTTATCGCCTTGTCACCTTGTCGCCTTGTCGCCATGTCGCCTTGTCGCCATGTCGCCTTGTCGCCTTGTCGCCTTTTCGCTATGTCGCCTTGTCGCCATGTTGCCTTATCGCCATGTCGCCATGTCGCCTTGTCGCCATGTCGCCTTGTCGCCTTGTCACCTTATCGCCTTGTCGCCATGTCGCCTTGTCGCCTTTTAGCTCTGTCGGCATGTCGCCATGTCGCCTTGCCACCATGTCGCCTTGTCGTCATGTTGCCTTCGCCTTGTCGTCATGTCGCTATGTTGCCTTGTCGCCTCGTCGCCATGTCGCCTTGCCGTCTTTTCGCTATGTTGGCATGTCGCCCTGTCACTTTGTCGCCTTGTCACGATGTGGCCTTGTCGCCATGTCACCTTATCGCCTTGTCGCCATGTCGCCTTGTCGCCATGTCGCCTTGTCGCCATGTCGCTATGTCGCCATGTCGTCTTGTCGCCATGTCGCTTTGTCGCCATGTGGCCTTGTCGCCATGTCGCCATGTCGCCTTGTCGCCATGTCGCCATGTCGCCATGTCGCCTTGTCGCCTTGTCGCCATGTCGCCATGTCGCCATGTCGCCTTGTCGCCATGTCGCCTTGTCGCCTTGTTGCCTTATCGTCATGTCGCCTTGTCGCCATATCGCTATTTCGCCATGTCGCCTTGTCGCCATGTCACCTTGTCGCCTTGTCGCCATGTCGCTTTGTCACCATGTCACCATGTCGCCTTGTCGCCATGTCGCCATGTCGCCTTGTCGCCTTGTCGCCTTGTCGCCATGTCGCCATGTCGCCTTGTCGCCATGTCGCCTTGTCGCCTTGTTGCCTTATCGTCATGTCGCCTTGTCGCCATATCGCTATTTCGCCATGTCGCCTTGTCGCCATGTCGCCTTGTCGCCATGTCACCTTATCGACATGTCGCCTTGTCGCCATATCGCTATTTCGCCATGTCGCCTTGTCGCCATGTCGCCATGTTGCCGTTGCCTTGTCGCTATGTCGCTATGTCACCATGTCGCCATGTCACCTTATCGCCTTGTCGCCATGTCGCCATGTCACGTTGTCGCCATGTCGCCTTATCGCCATGTCGCCTTGTCGCCTTATCGCCATGTCGCCATATCGCCATGTCGCCTTGTCACCATGTCGCTTTGTCGCCATGTCGCCTTGTCTCCATGTCGCCTTATCGCCTTATCGCCTTGTCGCCATATCGCCATGTTGCCTTGTCACCATGTCGCTTTGTCGCCATGTCGCCTTGTCGCCATGTCGCCTTATCGACATGTCGCCTTGTCGCCATGTCGCTTTGTCACCATATCGCCATGTCGCCTTGTCACCATGTCGCTTTGTCGCCATGTCGCCTTGTCGCCATGTCGCTTTGTCACCATGTCGCCATGTCGCCTTGTCGCCATGTCGCCATGTCGCCTCTTCGCCTTGTCGCCTTGTCGCCATGTCGCCTGGTCGCCATGTCGCCTTGTCGCCATGTCGCCTTGTCGCCTTGTCGCCATGTCGCCATGTCGCCTTGTCGCCATGTCGCCATGTCGCTATGTCGCCATGTCGCCTTGTCGCCATGTCGCCATGTCGCCTGGTCGCCTTGTCGCCATGTCGCCTTGTCGCCATGTCGCTATGTCGCCATGTCGTCTTGTCGCCATGTCGCTTTGTCGCCATGTGGCCTTGTCGCCATGTCGCTATGTCGCCATGTTGCTATGTCACCATGTCGCCTTGTCGCCATGTCGCCTTTTCGCCATGTCACCTTGTCGCCATATCGCTATGTCGCCTTTCTTTTCTTATGTTCTGGTCTACGAACTTGCCAAGTTTTAAATGGAATTCTGTATGAAATGTGGAGAAGGCACTAAAAACACCGTATCCAACAGTGGAGAGTTGATAGGCCGAATTTATAATGGTCAACGTTTGGTGTTCGTTCTTCAACGGATGGAAGATTCATTTGTGACGGTTTTGCTCCACAAATATAGCAGTTTTGAGCTGCATTCGCTCCAATGTGTTGATCGCACTTCCATCTAGCATAGTTAATAACATTTTATAACTAATCGTTATTATTTTACCATCAACATCCATGGCTAAGTTTTCTAACTCAAATGGCTAAATTTTTTTCAAATTTTTGCTGCCTTACGTCACGAGGCTGCTACTTTCTTTTGAAAAAATTAATTTCATGCAAACAACTGCTTAATTTTAGCAGTTTAGCTTATGATAAAACAAAAATAAACCAAACAACCGTATTTGACCGTAATTTGAAAAGTCCAAAGGCTATGCACTTTAAGGTTTCATATATTAGGGATCACTTACCAATTAATTTAAAGTACCGCTAGAATAGTTCTATTTTTTAATTATTACCATGAGTCGTCCCACTGTGTGTCGCCATGTCGCCTTGTCGCCATGTCGCTATGTCGGCATGTCGCCCTGTCGCCTTGTCGCCATGTTGCCTTGTCACAATGTCGCAAGAAAACTACCTCTTAAGTTTTTCGACTTAAAACGACCTCATTATTCAATGGTTTTTATTAGGGGCGGTGACTGTGGGACACCCTGTATATTTATACGCATTAATACAAAAGCTTAAAGCAAAACAGACCAGGAGGCTGAATTCTCACATGTGTGCCATCAACGGCACTGATTACATGTGGAAAGAATGCGATATCGAAGAACTCTCGCTTTGTTTTCAAAATGTCAGATGTAGTCTCTGGAAATTTTATGTAATTTACTCCAAGTCTTGCTATTGCAGTTGAAACTCGCAAAACAATTCTTGATACTGTCGATACATGCATCCCTCCAAAATCAGCTATACTCAGAAGGTGATTCCCAGCAGCAAAAAAACGTAAAGCAACCAAAAGTTGGTTAATAGGAGCAATTGAATTATTACTGAAATATGAAATTTTATCTGTCATACCTAATAATATCTTTTAATTATGGACATATGGCATTTTATAGATACACATATGTATATTTTCTTACCGGTTTAATAGACATTCAAGCGAGCTTTCGATTTGCTCCAAAATATTAACTGTTATATCCTTCGTTAAACGAAATCTTTTATAAAAATAAAGTTCATCAAAAGAAAAGAAATATTCTTTTCTCTCATATATTTGGCGTGGCACTCCTTCTTCTAAAATTTCGAGAACTTCAACATCATCTTTAAGTAAATCCATCAGGATTTCAAAATTCATCTTTACCAATTTTTTTATTTTTATTCACAGAAAAATTATTTGTCAAAACAAACTTCAGGCGCTATGTTTTACTTAAGAGACTTAGGATGTACAAATTCTTCCCTCTAATTTATGTCCTACTTAGCAACTTTTATGATTAAGAATATTTTTGGTGCAAACGAATAAGTAAAACTTAAGTTATACTTAAATATTTATGACTCGTTTCAGCAAATGAGCCTTAATAGTACAAAATCTAAGGAATAACTTTATGCTGTCTTGAATTTATTGAAACATTTAGAAATATTTTATTTTTAACAATTTTGTCACGAGTGTAAAAGTGGAGTTAGCAGGTTTAGTCTCTAAGCCGAGGATATTACATATCTTTTTCTTTTTGAAATTGCTTGGAAACTCATAAAAAGGTGTGTTTTTTGTTTATCTATATAGATTTTGTGCAAAAAAACGACATCAAGATATTTGAAATTAAAACAGTTTACGTGTTAAAAACAACAAAAACTTTACCTGGGCCCCGCAAGAGTGAGTTTTTTATGTGAGTTTTTTCTGCCTTGTTTTTAAGGCAATTTACACGTTTTTTCGTGTACACAGAGGAATTCACTCTTGCGGAATTGGGCCCCGTATAGATTTTTTTAAAAATCCAGATAATTATCCAAATTTTACTTTCTTTCGATATAAACAGTAGTGCCAAGGTAGTTTAATTTAATTCATTGTTGTGTTCATACAGAAATATCTGAAAATATTAACAAAAAAAAAAAAAAGCGGAGAAAATGAGGTTTGAAAAAGCTCTCATAGAAAAAATAATCAAAAATTTGTTTGACATGGTTGTATTGAAATGGTAATATTTCGAGATATACACAATGCACTTTTCAGATAAAAGTCTCACATGGATCCTGATAAGATTGTTGGACACATATCATCATCATTCATTCATTCATTCATATAATTAAACGGCGAAAACGAATTTTGTGGTAAATACGCGGCCACAAAAACCGAAGGGGCATAAATTATATACGTATATTTTATAATATATTATATAAATTATATATGTATATTTTTTTAAGTTTTTTTTTAACCGAAGTAGGTAAATTAATTAAAATAAAATTCAATATTTCAGTAAACAAAAAAAAAAACAAAAAAACAACTGGAATATCTGTTGGAAAATTTCCAATGGACTGGAATGAAATGTCATTCATGACTGAATTAATGAATGAAAGCATTCAGCGAAAATCAGAAAACATTAAGGTGGTTTCACATTGGTGCGTTGTTTCAAGATTGCATGTTAACTATGGTTAATTTTCATTATTTTAGTTATCTAAGTTTAGAAGTAAGATGTTTGTTTTATTCCCATGAATTTTTTTTTGTTAAAATCGAATTCTATTAAAATCGAGTCTATTACTAAGGTCCAATCTTTTGTAAACACTTTTGATATTGTAACGTTTTATTCCGGGTTCACAATAAAACTTATTTAATTTCCACTTATATTTCCGTTCAAATAAGAACACACTTTATTTGTACTCAATTTACTTTTATTATTCGCTCAAACAAACACACTTTTAAATCACTTTATTTACTACTAACAATTCGCAACACTTTATTTCACTTTGTACTGTACTCTTTCACTTTCAAGATTAAACTGTTGTTATAACAATCGAAAGATGTTATATTATGGGAATTCGCAAGGATTAATATTTAAACAACTCTACTGGTTTACGTATTGAATGAGACTCAACTTGTCTTGTCATTCCGATAGTCGCGAGCCCAACTTCCTCAGTGGATAATCGTCGGCACGTTTAAGGAGTCAGCACAATTCAATTATTGTCTTACGCACGACGATTTCCTCTGGTAGGTATGGAAGAGGGCACAACACTGTATCCGGTCGGTGTCTACGCTGCCCTTTTATACCGGAATTTCGAGATTCGAGAATGTCTTCGAAGGTTCTCGTCTTTGCTTCTCGAAACTTCCTTTCCAGGAGGGGCGCTTCATACTTCCAGTCTAGTGGGATATTTTGGGATGTGTTCAGAGGGTAGTTTCTTAATTACTAAAACCGTTCACATTTCTACCTTTGCAGTAGTAGGTAATGTGTTCAGACTTTTATCTTAAAAGTAGTTCAGTAATTCATCGTTACATTGCCCCCCTCTTAGGATTGTTCGTCCCGAACAACTCTATTGCTTCTTTCACCATTATAACGATGTAAACGGTCACAATGAACTACCTTTAGTTTGCCTCTTACCCCTCTTTGTATACGGTAAACCACGTCGATAATTCTGGTTATTACTGTGTAAGGGCCTTCCCAGTTTTGTTGTAGCTTCGGTGATAGTCCCTTTTGTCGGTGGGGATTGTAAGACCACACAAGTTCTCCTTCTTGAAACCCTGTTGTTGTCGCTCGTGCGTCATAATCTTGTTTTCATCCTGTCACTAGACGCTTTTATATTTGTCCTTGTCCGTTGGTGAATGTCAGCCAGTGTTCCTTTCAGGTTATCTACGTACTCATCCATTTCATGTGGCTCGTTTGGAACACTTCCAAATTTTATCTCACTTGGCAGGCGTATTGTTGAGCCAAATAGGACTTCCGATGGTGTATGTCCAGTAGAACTATGTGTTGCACTTCTATAAGCCATCAAGAATAATGGAATATGTCGGTCCCAGTCTCGTTGATTATCATTGACTACTTTTGACAGGTGTTCCTTAAGTGTCCTGTTAAATCGCTCAACCATCCCATCAGATTGTGGATGAAGCGGTGTTGTTCGCGTCTTCTTGATGCCAAGGAGTGAGCAAACCTCTTGAAAGATCTTAGATTCGAAGTTCCTTCCTTGGTCGGAATGAAGTTCCATGGGTACTCCGAACCTGCTCACCCAATGAAAGACAATCTTATCCACAACTGTTTTGGTTTCCTGGTTTGGAATGGCAAATGCCTCAGGCCATTTGCTGAAGTAGTCCATCACTACAAGGATGTATCGATTTCCGTTGTTGGTTTCGGGAAAAGCACCTGCTACGTCTATTGCAATTCTCTCAAAAGGTGCACCCACATTGTACTGCTGCATCTTGCTTTGGATTTTTCTAGCTGGTCCTTTGCTAGCGGCACAAGTATCACATTTTCGGCACCACTTTTCAACGTCTTCTCTCATACGTAACCAGTAGAATTGCTGTCGTAGCTTTTCCAGCGTCTTGTTGATGCCTAAATGGCCTCCAGAAATTCCACCGTGCATCTCTCGGAGAACATCATTTACCTTTGACTGAGGTACGACTAGCTGCATTACATAGGATTTACCATCTGCGGATTCCCACTTACGCCTGAGTAGCCCTTCTTGCACATGAAGTGAGTCCCATTGTGCCCAATATGCTTTTAGAGTTTGGCTTCGGTCGGAGATGTTTCGAGAGTACCTTGCTGAAATAGGCAACGACCTTTTCTTCTCCGTCATGAACTTGCGATAAAACAGCACCAACTCCAACATTACTTGCATCTGCGTCAATGATGAATTGTTTGCCTGGAGTCGGATAGGCCAGCCAGCACAGGAGCTTCACATAACCGCAGCTTCAGTTCCTGAAAGCTTTTCTCACACTCACCTGACCATTTAAAGGGTTTACCCTTCTCCGTAAGTTGGTGCAAGCTTTTGGCGATTCTCGCAAAATCCTTCACAAATCGTCGATAGTACGTTGCCAGACCGAGGAAACTCCGAAGTTGATGCTTGTCCTGAGGGGTTGGCCAGTTCTTCACAGTGTAAACTTTTTCAGGATCAGTCTTCACTCCTTGGGATGAGATGATATGCCCCAAATATTTAACCTCGGTCTTGAAAAGTGCACATTTCTTTGGATTCAACTTAAGATGTGCTTCTCGTAGCCTCTGGAATACAGCCTTTAGGTTTTCACAATGGTCATCAAATGTTTTTCCGTAAACGATGACATCATCCAAATAGACTACACAGAGAAAGATATGACCCGCTAAAAATTAACTAATGATTTGAAGTCTCCAGTTCGATTCCCAGCCTGGTCATCTTTTTTTCTTATTTTTTTGCTGATTTAAAACAATAAGGAAAACCCGATTGTTTTAATAAGGTTTCCTTCTTGGATGAAAACCATAGAGAAATCTTATTGTTTTTGTTCTATTTTATGTGGTCTATTTTTCTCTGTGTAGGCAAGATTTCCAGGTTAATCCATTCAAAACGCACTCCATCAAGCGCTCAAAAGTAGCTGGGGCATTACATAGCCCAAACGGCATGACATTAAACTGCCACAGACCATTTCCTCTGGAGAAAGCCGTCTTCTCCCGATCTTCTGGATGGATTTCTACCTGCCAGTAGCCACTCTTCAAGTCCAAAGTCGAAAACCATTGTGCTCCTTCCATTGCATCTAGAGTATCGCTGATTCTTGGCAGTGGGTAGCTGTCTTTCTTCGTCACATAATTCAGCCTGCGGTAGTCGACACAAAATCGAGTGCTTCCATCTTTCTTTCTGACGAGAACTACCGGTGATGCCCAAGGGCTTTTGGAATTTTTGATCAGCCCATCTTTCTTCATTGTCGATATCATTTCTTCAACTTCACCTTGTTTGGCCAAGGGGAGACGTCTTGCTGGTTGACGAATCGGCCTAGCATCTCCTGTATCGATTCGATGCTGCACGAGTTGTGTTCGGCCGTACTGCCCGCTGGGTGAAGAGAAGATATCCGCATATTCGTGAAGAAGCCTTCCCGCAACATTAAGCTGATGTTGACTCAAGTTGTCTGATTTAAGAATTTGAGTCTTTAGTTTCTCCGAGTTCATAGTCATCTGTGTGTCCACCTCGTTGATCTTAGTTATTGCGGCCACAGATTCACATTGCCCAACAACTTCTCCTTTCTTAAGCTTGATTGGGTACGGTTTGATGTTAGGTATCCGTACAGGTACCATGTTGTTCTTTGGTGCCACAAGAGTCTTTCCGATGATGACGTTTTGGGAACTTTGTTCAACTTCTGGCTCAACCATGAGGTATCGATGGCTTCCAATATTCCCCTTTAGTTTCGTCCACACAAAAACTTCTGAAGAAAGAGGCAGGCACATGTCTTCTTTGATGACAGTTCTAATTGTGGTGACAGTTCTAATTGTGGTTGAGTTTTCGTTGCCAAAGACCATTGGAATCTCTACGTTTCTGTATTTCAGGACTTGATAACCGATATCTAAGATGATTCCATGCTCCTTCATGAAGTCGATTCCAATGATGCACTCATCACATATATCTGCCACCAAAAACACATGGGAAAACTTTAGTTCTGCCAAACGGATCTCAAGACGAACTTCTCCGTACACTCTTGCTGCTTCTCCTGTGGCGGTCTTCAGACGGTAGCTGTTGGTGTTATGTAGCCATGTCATCTTCACCAAGTCTCTTCGTACAATAGAGGCGGTGGCACCGGTGTCAATTGTAGCCACGTGTTGTTTGTTGTTTATGGTCGCCTCCACTGTCAGACTTTTGTTGTCTCGTTTAGTCTGTGAAACTTGAATTGTGGTTCGTGGGCTATCGATACCAGAAACCAGCTTCTGCCCCTCGAAGTTGGTTCTTACTCGTTTCCCGAATTGGGAATCAAGCTGAGCATGAGTGTTAGTTGTATCGCTTACCTGTTGTTGGGCAATATTCCTGTTTCCACAGTGTTCGCAAGAAGTTCTTCTTGGTGGCAATCTGCACTGCCGCTGGAGATGTCCTGTCTTGTTACAGTTCCAGCATCGAGCAGCTCCGTCTCGCTGGTTTCTTTGGAATGCGAGTTTTTGACAAGAGCATTCCTCCACTGCAACTTCTCTTACCCGATGAACGCCTTGAGAAGCCTGTTCTGCTGCTTCCATAGTGAGTGCAAACGCTAATGCTTCAGGAAGGGAACGTTTTCCAGCTGTTCGAATTGCTCGCTGAAGATTTATATCAGATACAGCACGTACAAAGGCTTCTGTCGCAAACTGATTGATAATGTCGTCTCCTGCTGTCGGATATGCCAGATGAGCTAACCTTTCAATATCTGCTTGGAGTTGTTGCAGAGTTTCTCCTCTTTTCTGGACTCTTGTATTGAGTTGGACGCGGAAGACTTCCTGCATATGGCCATCTCCAAAGCGTTTTTCAATGACCTGGACAAGAGCGTCAAAGTTACCATTCTTTTCTGGTGGTAAAGTTTGTAACAACTCAGCAGCAGGACCTCTAAGAGCAAGAGTCAGCGCTATACATTTGTCTTCGTCATCCCAGCCATTTGTTGTGACAGCTGCCTCAAACTGTTTCTTGTAGATCGACCAAGAACTTTGTCCATCAAATGTTGGTGGATGCATTTCCTTCTTCTTTGAATACTCACCAGAACTTTCTCGGGCCTTATTTTTTCGAACCTTGTTTAACTCTTTAGCCATGTCTTGGAATTTATCTTTGAACTTTGTGTCCATCGCCAACAGCTTTTCTTCGACACGTTCGTCAAGAGCAGTGAACTTTTTCTCGAAATCAGCAAGTTTTCCCTCTAAGAGATTTTTCTGTTCTTCAAGAAGGTTCTTTTGTTCATTGCCTTGTTTCTCCATTTTTTCGAGAAGATTCTGTTGTTCGCCCTTTTGCTCGGTACGTTGTTTTTCCATTTGTTCGAGAACACTCTGTTGTTCACTCTTTTGCTCGGTACGTTGTTTTTCCATTTGTTCGAGAACACTCTGTTGTTCACTCTTTTGCTCGGTACGTTGTTTTTCTATTTGTTCGAGAAGATTCTTCTGTTCATCCTTTTGTTCTTTACGTTGCTGTTCCATTTGATCTTTCTGTTCTTCAAATTTTGCAAGGAGAACAGCCATCATGGATGACATATCGGAACTGGTACTTACTCGTTCTTCTATTATTTCAACTTCGAATTGAAATGTATCCAAATCTTCGTTTTTCTGGGTTAAATAATCCTGTAGACGAATAATGAGATCATTTTTCGATCCAGCAGTAGGAAGACCTCGCTTAGTTAATTCCGCCTTCAGCTCAGTCAAACTTAACTGATTTAGGGCCAATTTATTGACTCTCCATTAAACTTAAATCGCCATTAAAAAAGGGAATTTTAAAATTAAAAACCAATTTCGTTTAATTCAGTCTCTTTTAAGGATTTTTTTGAAGTTTGGCATCATTAACTAATTGAGCATTAAATTTAAAAGTAGTTTTAGTTAAAACACCAAATTCGACCTTTTAAGAGGGATTTTTAGAGCTAATGGAGGTTTTAAACAGAATTTCTATTTATTCACTCTCCATTAGTGTCAAATGTCATTTCATTTATTATTTTTATTTGAATTATTATTTTATTTGAAAAATGTCAAATGAGCTAAAGAATTATTAAAAAAACATCACAATTATGAAAAAAGTCCAGACTAGAATTTTTTGTAGGTAAACACACATGCATTTGTACCATAAAAAAGAACAAAATTCAAAGAAATTAATGCATTTCTTGTCTACTTCGCACAGATAATACTAGATCTACTAGATTATATTCTCCACTTCAAAACTAATCATTTTTGAGATGCTGCATAATACATACATAACATACATAACATTGCAATTGAAGCCATGAGAAGAAGAGATATAAAGCTTCCTTCTAAACCAATGACACGAGATGAATGCCGATAACACTTAAATTTAAGTTGTTATTTGACACCGATGGAAAAAATTAAGAATTTCACTTAACTCCTTCTTCTTCTCATGGTTTCAATTGTAGGTTGTAGCATTCTTTGGTTACCACTGGTATATTGTTAATCTCTTGCATTTTCTGGCGTTTTCAGCTGCAAAATACTTACGGGTCATAGTTTTTTGGTTTTTCTTCCAATTCAAATCTATTTGATTTGACAAAATTGTAGCTTTTGACAGATTATTTTTCAAACAAAATAAAAAATCCCTAGGATATTTTTAACAGAGTTTTAAATTTAAAGTTTCCATTAAATGTAAGGATTTTAACTAAAGTAGGGTGAATTAAATGAATTTTTAATGATGTATACTTAAAGGCGTCAATAGTTTAACAAGGCCGTTAACTAAAGCGATAAATTTCAAAATTTAATGGAGGCTCAATAAATTGGCCCTAAGAAGGGTAAATAGGGTTGAAAGTCCTTACTTTTAATGGAAACTTTAAATTTAAAACTCTGTTTGAATTGGAAGAAAAACCAAAAAACTATGACCCGTAAGTATTTTGCAGCTGAAAACGCCAGAAAATGCAAGAGATTAACAATATACCAGTGGTAACCAAAGAATGCTACAACCTACAATTGAAACCATGAGAAGAAGAAGGAGTTAAGTGAAATTCTTAATTTTTTCCATCGGTGTCAAATAACAACTTAAATTTAAGTGTTATCGGCATTCATCTCGTGTCATTGGTTTAGAAGGAAGCTTTATATCTCTTCTTCTCATGGCTTCAATTGCAATGTTATGTATGTTATGTATGTATTATGCAGCATCTCAAAAATGATTAGTTTTGAAGTGGAGAATATAATCTAGTATATCTAGTAGGGAAACCGACGAAGTTACGAATACCAGAGTTACGGGCGACAGAGTTACGAGCGTCAAAGTTACGCGAAACCGAAGTTACGAAAAACTAGAGTTACGAATTCTAAAGTTATGTTAAGCTATGACATGTGATTTTTGGGTTGGCAACAATTGCGAGGAACGACATGGAATTATGGAAATACAAACAAGAGATTAACATTTTTCTCATTGGTCAGAACTGAATGAGTAAAGCGAAAATGGGTGTTATTTAATCTTGTAAAATTTTGATTGGATAGGTATAGATAGGTTTTGTTTTTGTGAGAAGATTGCAAAAACGTTGAAATAGAAAAAAAAAAACATGAGTATACTTATGTAAGTTTGGGGGACATATAATTATTCATAGCGTATTTTGTAATACCCACTTTGTTATTATTTATATTAAAACAATAACCAAACCACCCCTTTTTTTACAGACGTTATTTTGGTGTGGTGAACTGTTGTTGCAATTGTTGCCAACCCAAAAATCACATGTCATAGCTTAACATAACTTTAGAATTCGTAACTCTAGTTTTTCGTAACTTCGGTTTCGCGTAACTTTGACGGTCGTAACTCTGTCGCGCGTAACTCTGTTATTCGTAACTCCGTTACCATTTCGATCTAGTATTATCTGTGCGAAGTAGACAAGAAATGCATTAATTTCTTTGAATTTTGTTCTTTTTTATGGTACAAATGCATGTGTGTATACCTACAAAAAATTCTAGTCTGGACTTTTTTCATAATTGTGATGTTTTTTTAATAATTCTTTAGCTCATTTGACATTTTTCAAATAAAATAATAATTCAAATAAAATAAAATGCACGACTGGGTCGCACGTACTTGCTCTTGTAGTTCACAGTATCTTTATCTTAAATATCTATTGGAAATTTAAGATTTTGTAGAAAAAAAAAAATCAAAAGTTTAAAAATTAAATTAAAAAAATTTTTTTTTTCAAAAATGTTTTTAAAAATATTTTTTTTTAACATTTTATACTTAATGATCTCTGTAAATTTTAAATAAAATAACTAATGCTTTGATGAAATATATGAACTTAAAAAATATGTCAATTTTTGAAAAACGGCAACGCCATATTTCCGTTCTCCGCATTTTTTGAGAAAAACTAAAAACGCAGTTTTGTTGGAATCAATAAGAGTATTCCGCACACCAAATTTGATCGAAATCGTTAGAGCCGTTTTCGAGAAATTTGCAATACCTCGAAAACGTTATATGGGAGGTATGCGTTAAAATGGAGATATTTAAAAAATAAAAAAAACGGGTCTAGGGAATTACGTAAAAATCATCTGTACCAAGTTTCAATCAAATCCATCCATCCGTTTAGGCCCTAGCTCGATGTACAGATGGACGCACAGACGCACACACGCACAGACGCACAGACCGACGGACGGCATGACGAAAACCACTTTTTTGATCTTCTCCATCATCGTAATGTTGGTTTTGATTAAAATCTCGATTTTTTTTTCCACACGAAACCAATACTTGCCCTATAGAGCAAGTAAAAAATAAATGAAATGACATTTGACACTAATGGAGAGTGAATAAATAGAAATTCTGTTTAAAACCTCCATTAGCTCTAAAAATCCCTCTTAAAAGGTCGAATTTGGTGTTTTAACTAAAACTCCTTTTAAATTTAATGCTCAATTAGTTAATGATGCCAAACATCAAAAAAATCCTTAAAAGAGACTGAATTAAACGAAATTGGTTTTTAATTTTAAAATTCCCTTTTTTAATGGCGATTTAAGTTTAATGGAGAGTCAATAAATTGGCCCTTAAAAGATCGAATTTGGTGTTTTAACTAAAACGACTTTTAAATTTAATGCTCAATTAGTTAATGATGCCAAACTTCAAAAAAATCCTTAAAAGAGACTGAATTAAACGGAATTGGTTTTTAATTTTAAAATTCCCTTTTTTAATGGCGATTTAAGTTTAATGGAGAGTCAATAAATTGGGCCTAAGGTCCAATTTATTCACACTCCATTAAATTTAAAGTCGCCATTAAAAAAGGGAAATTTTAAAATTTGTATGCGATTTGACAGTTTTATAATTTTTAATGGAGCCTTTAAAAATAATGGAGAGTGAATAAATTGGGCCTAAGAGGGATTTTTAGAGCAAATGGAGGTTTTAAACAGAATTTCTATTTATTCACTCTCCATTTGTGTCAAATGTCATTTCTATAATTATTTTATTTTTTTATTGAAAAATGTCAAATGAGCTAAAGAATTATTAAAAAAACATCACAATAATTATGAATAAAAGTCCAGACTAGAATTTTTTTGTAGGTATACACATTAGGGTGGGTCAAAAAAATCGAAAATTTTTTTTTTGATTTGGTACTCCGAAAAATCGATTGCTAGACCCCTCTAGAATATACACACCAAATATGAGCTCTTTATATTAATGGGAAGGTCCTCCGCTTTTCAATTTTCCATTTTTACATCAAGCTTCTACTAAAAAAAAATAATTTTTTTATTAATTGACTTTTTAGCAAATTTCTTTTCATATTTTTGTAGGAAATTGAACGCTCTACAAAAAAGGCCTTATACACTTTTTCGTTTATCTAACCGTTGAATAGATATTTGAGGTCCAAAAATCGAGAAAATCTTTAAAAATTCGTTTTTTGTTCTTAATTTTGTAAAAAATTGAAAAATTATAATGATCAAACGCGCAAGACATATTCTTGTTGGAAATTGATTGCTCCACAAAAAAGGTCTTATTAACTTTTTTCATTAATCTAACCATTCTAAAGATATTCGAGGTCAAAGTTAAAAAAAAATATAAAAACATTTTATATTTTTAAAAAATTTCTAATTCGCTGAAACTTCATTATTTTCAAATTAGCAAGATATATTCTTGTAGGGGCTTAAACGTTCTACAAAAAATTCCTTGGAATGAAATTGATTGCTTTAACCGTTTAGAAGATATTCGTATCCAAATCGCAATGCATACGGGTCATAACAAAACTATTGAAATCAGTGAGCAATGGTTTGGATACGAATATCTTCTAAACGGTTAAAGCAATCAAATTCTCACCAAGGAATTTTTTGTAGAACGTTTAAGCCCCTACAAAAATATATCTTGCTAATTTGAAAATAATGAAGTTTCAGTGAATTAGAAATTTTTTAAAAATATAAAATGTTTTTATATTTTTTTTTAACTTTGACCTCGAATATCTTTAGAATGGTTAGATTAATGAAAAAAGTTAATAAGACCTTTTTTGTGGAGCAACCAATTTCCAACAAGAATATGTCTTACGCGTTTGATCATTATAATTTTTCAATTTTTTACAAAATTAAGAACAAAAAACGAATTTTTAAAGATTTTCTCGATTTTTGGACCTCAAATATCTATTCAACGGTTAGATAAACGAAAAAGTGTATAAGGCCTTTTTTGTAGAGCGTTCAATTTCCTACAAGAATATGAAAAGAAATTTGCTAAAAAGTCAATTAATAAAAAAATTATTTTTTTTTAGTAGAAGCTTGATGTAAAAATGGAAAATTGCAAAGCGGAGGACCTTCCCATTAATATAAAGAGCTCATATTTGGTGTGTATATTCTAGAGGGGTCTAGCAATCGATTTTTCGGAGTACCAATTCAAAAAAAAGAATTTCGATTTTTTTGACCCACCCTAATACACATATGAATTTGTACCATTAATAAGTAATACATTATATAAAA
Source organism: Episyrphus balteatus (assembly GCF_945859705.1). Lineage (NCBI taxonomy): Eukaryota > Metazoa > Arthropoda > Insecta > Diptera > Syrphidae > Episyrphus > Episyrphus balteatus. The sequence continues at coordinate 26,834,145 of NC_079137.1, read as the reverse complement.
TTACTGCAGAAATTGTATCATTGTTGTCTATGGGTAGAGACAACACTTCATTTAAGATTTTTAATAGACACAGAATTCAAAGGAATGAATGCATTTCTTGTCTACTTCGCACAGATAGTACTAGATCTACTAGATTATATTCTCCACTTCAAAACTAATCAGGTTTGAGATGCTGCATAATATAGGTAAGCATCTCAAAAGATTGCAATTGAAGCCATGAGAAGAAGAGATTTAGGTCCAATTTATTCACACTCCATTAAATTTAAAGTCGCCATTAAAAAAGGGAAATTTTAAAATTTGTATGCGATTTGACAGTTTTATAATTTTTAATGGAGCCTTTAAAAATAATGGAGAGTGAATAAATTGGGCCTTAAAGCTTACTTCTAAACTAATGACGCTAGATGAATGCCGATAAAACCTAAATTTAAGTTGTTATTTGACACCGATGCGCTGAAAAAAATTAAAAATTTCACTTAACTTCTTCTCATGGCTTTAATTGTATGTTGTAGAATTCTTTGGTTACCACTGGTATATCGTTAATCTCGTGCATTTTCGCCTGGCGTTTTCAGCTTTAAAATTCTTACGGGCTATAGTTTTTATGGTTTTTCTTCAAATTCAAATCTATTTGATTTGACAAAATTGTAGCTTTTAACAGATTATTTTTCAAAAAAATAAAAAATCCCTAGGATATTTTTAACAGAGTTTTAAATTTAAAGTTTCCATTAAATGTAAGGATTTTAACTAAAGTAGGGTGAATTAAATGAATTTTTAATGATGTATACTTAAAGGCGTCAATAGTTTAACAAGGCCGTTAACTAAAGCGATAAATTTCAAAATTTAATGGAGGCTCAATAAATTGGCCCTTAGTGTTTTACCCATTTTAACTTTTCAAAACGCGAGCACTTTTACTTATTTCAAAATGTTTTACACTTTGTTTATTGGTAAAACACACGCGCACTTTTTATTTTATTCGCGAAATTATCTGATTCGCACAAATAAATAAGTTTTATTCCACTTTTCTGACACCAATGTAACGTTTTATTCCGGGTTCACAATAAAACTTATTTAATTTCCACTTATATTTCCGTTCAAATAAGAACACACTTTATTTCAACTCAATTTACTTTTATTATTTGCTCAAACAAACACACTTTTAAATCACTTTATTTACTACTAACGATTCGCAACACTTTATTTCACTTTGTACTGTACTCTTTCACTTTCAAGATTAAACTGTATCCGGTCGGTGTCTACGCTGCCCTTTTATACCGGAATTTCGAGATTCGAGAATGTCTTTGAAGGTTCTCGTCTTTGCTTCTCGAAACTTCCTTTCCAGGAGGGGCGCTTCATACTTCCAGTCTAGTGGGATATTTTGGGATGTGTTCAGTGGGATATTTTGGGATGTGTTCAGAGGGTAGTTTCTTAATTACTAAAGGTCCGTTCACATTTCTACCTTTGCAGTAGTAGGTAATGTGTTCAGACTTTTGTCTTAAAAGTAGTTCAGTAATTCATCGTTACAATATTAATGAAATCTATCTTCGTCCTTTTCTCTCTTGAAAGAATAAAGAATTTGACAGTTCCTTTACCATTTTACCAAGTTTTCACTTTTAGACGTTTACATTTTTGCATTTTTTGCGTTTACATTTTGTCGCACACCAAATGCCGCATGACAAAGCGTTTTTCTTATGAGGTTCAGGGAAAACTAACAAAAACGTCTTTTTTGTTCCTTAAAGCCTTATCTACAATAACCAAAATAGTGAAAAAAGGGAAATTTACAAAATTAAATTTTTTTATTTCTTTCTAGCGCTATTGTTTTTTGTTTATTAAAGCAAAAAATAAATTTTCTGCATCATTATACAGCCACACAAAAAAAAAGATAAGTTCTAACCTGGGGTTGAGTCTATATTTTTTATATAGTTTTTGGGTCGCTGAAACCGAATCCGAAGTCTGTTTTGCTCCATCACGTCAGGTTTTCGAGATAACGTTTTCACGAAAAAAAATTTTTTCTCTGATCTGGATGTACGAATATGTTAATCATATAAGGGGTATTCACGATCTGGTGCAACAGGCCTAGTAAAAATGTAAAATTTTATTTTTTTACAATAGATCGTGAACGGCCCTTTTCTTATCTATAGTAAATATTGAAGCATGAATGAAATCCATGATGTTTTTTTTTAACAGGGTTGTTCCTCCACTGTTGCTTCTTCTTTTTTTCCATTTTTTATAATTTAATTCTTTGTTTTGTTCGGGTTAATTAATTTTCACAAATTATTTTACATCAGAAGAAACTAAATTACGGGTATAGAAAAAGTGCAAGACTGTTGTAAAATTTTAATCCGTATATTTTGTTGTTGTAGTGTTGTAAGATTTTACACTTTTGCAATGATACAAGACCAGTTGCATAGGATCGTGAATACCCCTATAGTTTTTGGGTCGCTGAATCTAGATTCGAAGTTAATTTTCACCTATCACGTCAGGTTTCCGCAAGGGCGTATACAGGTTTACTTCTTGGGGGGGGGGGGGGGGGGGGGGGGGTCACGCTGAAATTTTTTTTTTACAAAAGTATAGACTTGAAAATGTGCTACTTAAATTACAAATATTTAAATTTGTTCGTTTCGCATTTTGAACCGAACAGTATCGGAGAATTACTAAACAAAGAAAGGTATGTGATTCGTTTTGCTTTAGTTTAGCCTTAGCCTTGAGCCCAATTGCTTAGACCATCCTGTTCTAAAAATTAAACTGTATAGGTACTTCGATTATCCGCTAGCCCAAAATCATTTTTAAAAATACATACTATGAAAATCTTCTTAATATTAAATAAATGTGGTAACTTTTTAGTTGAAAGTCTTCCTAAGGCAAACGAATCACAAAGTTAAAAAAATAGCATTTCGAAAAAAAATATTTTTTTAAATCTTATGCAAATTTTATTAGACTAGGTCGATAACATTTTTTATAATATAGTAAAATTCAATGCAGTTTGCATAACACCCAACTACAACCGACCCATGTTTAGGATAATATCCGATTTAAAAAAACTATCTTTGGCGTAAAACATAATGCTAGTTTAGGTACCTATAGAAATTTTGGTAATTTTAAACGGTAATATTATTTTGAACAAAATGCTTTATATTACCTACTTATTAAGAATTTTACAAAATATGGGTCTGATTTCGTCAGCCTTCGGGTTACAAAATAACACACATTCAGTTATATTTATAGATTTTCTTAAATTGGTTCTTAAAGGTTAATTTTAATATTCTAAGCTTGCTGGAAATATGTATTTAATTAGCTGTAGACAAGGTTACTTAAATTCTTACCAATAATTGGTTTAGCATTGATGATTGACAAATCCATAGAGGAAGGAATACCTAGAGAGCCGACTCGTACCCCCCTTACCTAAAACACCCGCAAATTTAATTTCAGATAATCTCTCTTATTTTTCTCTTGTTTTCCTATCTGTGAATACGTGTGAAAAGTACAATTCGTTTAATACCTTCCTTTCACCAGTAGATGTCCTCACAAATTTTGAATTTAAACATGATTTTGGTTTGTACATGAACTTGAATAGCTCAAATAGCTCACTCCAGACACCCACCTTTCAATAAATATGTACAGAAATAAAAAAAAAAGGTTCGTGTTTTGAATTTATTATATTATTTTTTTATGAATTTATTTCCTACTGAGCACTTAAATTGTTTTTAATTGTTTTGAGCTCAACTCCACAGTTGAATGTGTTGGTGCCATTTAAAATGCACGGGAAAACTACCACAAATAAGCACTGTGGAGTTTTTCCTCTCATTGCAGCTTGTAGGGTGGAAGAGAAAAACCAACCGAAGTCGCGTCTCTAGGTATTCCTTCCTTTATGGACAAATCGATAGTTGTTTCAAAAGATAAAGTAAAAATACTATTATATTTTATAAGCAAACAAAATTCACAAATTCTTGGCTTTTTAGATAATTAAATAAGGGAGCGATTTCTTTTTGTGACTGTATTTGTGTCTAAGTGACCGATGAAAAACAAAAAATTATACAAAACTTCATAGTAGGAACAAAACAACGTAACATTTGTTTGTTTTGTTCACTAAAAATGATTTATATTTCACAAATAAACAAAAATTGGCTCTGGTTCTTCATTTCTTTACAAAATTTTATTTTGGTTTGACGTTTTGTATTTGACAAAATTGTAGTGTTTGTGAAAATGTGTGTAAATACGTCTCGATTTAAAAGGATCGATTCTTCGGGAAAAAGTAGCGAATTTTTTTTGTCATTGGAATTCATTTAAGGAAAAAGTAGCGACTGCAAGCCGACTGCAGATCGAATTTTTGGTTATTGAGAATTCGACATATAATATTTTTTCTTTTGCACTATCAAGAACGTATTTTTTTCTAGGTGCCAAAGAAGAAAAACATTAATCGCCACATGAAAAAACATCCATTTAAAAATGAACTGACTGTGACCTCCTGGGAAAATTTTGCGTGACCCACCGGCACCGGTGGGTCACATGGTGGTCAACGTGTTAAGGAAACGTTTAAAATTGAACAACTTTTAAGATTGCTTTATAGAAACGACCGTTATTTTGTTTGTTGGTTAAGAGCTGCTCACTAAAAATATGACCGCATCTTCAAAATAATATGGTAAAATAGTTCGTTGACACCAAAAAATTTTTTCACTTTTCATTTTCGTTCATGTTCTAAAACTTAAACATTTTAAAAATCATCTTAATTAAGTATAACTTACCAAATTATTGTTTAAGATTTGACTTCTTGGGGGGGGTCATGACCCCGTGACTCCCCCCCTTGTATACGCCGCGGCGCGCCGTTGGGTTTCCGAGATATCATCAAAAAATGTCAAAACGAAAAATAACAAAAGTTCTTATTTGGGGATGCTAGTATGTTAGTCGTATGTTTTTTGGGTCGCTAAAACCGAATCCGAAGTCTATTTTGCCGTATCACGTCAGGTTTTTAAAATATTCCCAAAAAATGTCAAAACCAAAAAAAAAATTCGTATCTCACAATTTTTGAGGATATCTCAAAAACCTGACGTGATACTGCAAAATAGACTTCGGATTCGGTTTTAGCGACCCAAAAAACATATGAATAACACATTCACGCCTCCAGATAAAAACTTTTGTTTTATTGGTTTTGACATTTTTTGAGGATATCTCAGAAACCTGACGTGATAGGTGAAAATTAACTTAGAATCTGGATTCAGCAACCCAAAAACTATATGATTAACATACTCGTACATCCAGATAAGAGAAAAAATTTTTTTCGTGACATTTTTTGTGGTTATCTCGAAAACCTGACGTGATGGGGCAAAACAGACTTCGGATTCGGTTTCAGCGACCCAAAAACTATATGAAAAATATAGTCGCAGCCCCAGGTCAGAACTTTTTTTTGTGCGGCTTTGTTATTTTTGATAACGAAGAAAAAAATAACAAAATAATAAAAAATTACACGGTGTAACACCCAAAATATACGCGGGCGGAGACCTATCAGGTTTTGTAGAGCTAGTCGCACTGAATACGAAACGGTATTTGAAAATCCCCTAACACCCCCAAAATCTGAAGTTAAGGGCAAAAAACGGTTTTTTGGACCTTCACCCATTGAAACAATTCTAGCTTCGACAATTTTTTACCCATTTTCGATTTTTTTACAGTTTCTGATAGAAGATAAATATACCTTTTCAACAATGTATAAAACATGTAACTCGGTTAAACCACTTAGAATTTATAAGCTGTCGAAGTTCAAAAATTCCATTTTTTTCGTCATTTGCCCAACTTCGGCATCAATTTAAAGTATATGTTTTCAAAACAACATGCTATTTAAAAAATATATTCATAAACAATATCTATTTCCCAATCAATCGAGGTATTTTTATGAAAATCACTCCAAAATTGGCTGAGAAAAAAATTTTTTTCGATTTCAACCCAGATACAGAAATTCGAACTTTTAGGTATAGAACAAAAATGTTGTTTCGGCAAGTAGTAGGATAACCTGGGCGCCAGGATTTGATAACGGGTTTTTGTAGAGGAGCTCAATACAAACATTTTTTTTTCTCTAGAAGGGGGGTCTATCTCCCCCCGTTTAGGTGGGAGGGGCAGTTTCTAAAAAAAAAATAACAAAATAAAAAAAATTATTAAAAAACAACGGCAACATTTACAGTAATAAATGATACCATTTCCGAAAGGAAAAATTGTACATTTGATTCTTATTTTTAAATCAATATAATATAACCAATAGTTTTTGAAATAATCGATTTCAAAGTTAAAAATAGGCGAAAAAAAAATTTTAAAAACTCATTTAATACTATTTTTGTCCAGACTGTGAATTTCAATAAACAAAATTTTAACACACAAAACTGCCTCAATTGATTCCTTATCGAACAGTGAAAACTATATGTTTCTATGTCTTCTAGTTTTCGAGAAAATTGAAAAATAAAAACAAATAAAAACAAAAAATATTTTGAAAAAAGAAAAATCTGATAAAATAATTTTTCAATTTTCTCAAAAACTAGAAGACATAGAAACATATAGTTTTCACTGTTCGATAAGGAATCAATTGAGTTTTCTGTGTAAGTAATTTGTTTACTAAAATTCACAGTCTGGACAAAAATTGTATTAAATGAGTTTTTAACAAAAAATTTTTCGCCTATTTTTAACTACAACGGCAAAAAATGATAGATTTCAAACTTATTTTATGACAGTTTTTACGACGATAAAATAAAAAATTATGATGCAAAAAGCTTATTTTTTGGTTTCAAAAAAAAATTTTGTAGTTTTTTCCAAAAACAAATATTGCTAGAAAGAAATAAAAAAAAAATTTAATTTTTGAAATTTCCCACTTTTTCACTTTTAAGGTCATTTTAAGGTTTGTATAACTACAATGGCCACTTTTTGCAAAAAGTCAAAAAGTGAAAATTTTTAAACTCATTTTGTGATTTAATTTTGTAAATTTCCCACTTTTTAACTTTTTAGGTCATTGTAGTTATGGCTTTAACATAAAAAACGTTGTCGTGCGACGTAGTTGGTGTGGTAAAGCCTTTCGAATTGATTTGTTTGATTAAAAATTGTCGATTCTCACTTTCAAAGGGATGTTTTGTTTAAAATTTTATTGCCACACAGTACCACGGATTAACTTTTTACTACTGTATACTGTGAAGACCAGCACCTGAACGCACCTTCCTTTAATAAATGTGAACCTATCTTAAGTCTCTAATAAATATCTGAACGCATTCACTAAAATTGGAAAACTGAATACCACAAATATCATTTCAACTGGAAGTGCGCTAAATAACGCCCTCTCCCTTCCGGAAATTTAAACTTCTACAAGCTGAATGAAAAATAAAATGCACGACTGGGTCGCACGTACTTGCTCTTGTAGTTCAAAGTATCTTTATCTTAAATTTCTTTTGGAAATCTTAGATTTTTTAAGTGTCGAGAAAAAAAAATAAAAAAAAACATCGAAAGTTAAAAAAATTCAATTAAATTTTTGTTTTCCACAACTTTTTTTTTAACTTTTTTACATTTTACACTTCAAAATGATATCTGTAAATTTTAAATAAAATTGACTTATGCTTTGATAAAATATATGAACCTTAAAAAATAAAGTCAATTTTAGCCATATTTCAGTTCTCCGCATTTTTTGAGAAAAACTAAAAACGCAGATTTGTTAGAATCAATAAGACTATTACGCACACCAAATTTTATCAAAATCGTTATAGTCGTTTTCGAGAAAATTACAATACCTCGAAAACGTTATATGGGAGATATGCATTAAAAAGGAGATATTAAAAAAATAAAAAAAACGGACCTAGGAAATTACGTAAAAATCATCTGTAAAAAGTTTCAAGCAAATCCATCCATCCGTTTAGGCCCTAGCTCGATGTACAGATGGACGCACAGACGCACAGACCGACGGACGGCATGACGAAAACCACTTTTTTGATCTTCTCCATTATCGTAATGTTGGTTTTGATTAAAACCTTGATTTTTTTTCTACACGAAACCAATACTTGCCCTATAGAGCAAGTAAAAAATGAAGTGTGAATGACAAATTTGAGTGAAGTTGGTGGAGGTTGAATGATTTGAACGAATGGAACATGAAACAGGTTGAACTGAATCGCAAAATGCAAGGTGCAAACACAATGCCCTTAAGGCGATTAAACTTTGCATTTTCTTTTTCGATACTTTTTTTTACGTAGTTGAGCGTAGTTAAAACGTAGTTCAACAATATCTAAACCAGGTTTAAAATATATAAAAAAGTAGGGATTATATTCGTGTATTTTGTCTTCAAAAAGTGTAGTGAAATGCAAGAAAACAACATCAAAAACTATAAAAAATTGTTGCAAATAAAAAAAATAAAGAAATTGGCAAACGCTTATAACACAAGAACGACGCAACTAATGCTAAAGGTAATGGTCTTAAAATGTAGCTAAGAATATACAAATGCTTTTTGGTTTTTTCTGAAAATAATTTTTTTGCATCCAACATGGATGCCATGGCCAGATGGCCACACAAATGGTTTTATTCACCACACAAAAAAAAACAAAAAATAGTACGCATATACCACATTGACCTTTTTAATTTATAATTTAGAAAAAGTAAATCCACTGGTGTGAGCATTGCGTATCAAATCAAATATCAAATGTTATTTATTTGACTTAGAATTCTTACTTGATGGAATGTAGTCCATGTAACATTCCTGTTAAGATTCTTAGGCGTGGCAAAATCGCATCGTCACCTCCTCGCGGTGCCCACTGGATATCCAACTAACGACGAGCGTTGGATCCATTCGATCCACGAGCTGAGTCACCGGAGTTATCTTTTCAGGAACTAGGAGCAAAAGAACAGAAATATCGCTCTGAATGCACCAGCTCACAATTAAATCCAAGAGCGTCTGACACATATTGTGCGGCACACTGGTCAGCGTCTGTACCCTATGGGGCGGCTGAATATAAACTATGGATAGAAGTAACTGACCTATTTATAGTACGAAAACATAGTTAAAAAAATTATGGCAATGAACAAAACGAATAGATTAAATACCCCAGGTGGCAATCCAGTAAAACTGGTAAATCCACTCTCTTTAGAGGTCGGTCCTATGGATTCTGGGGAGGACCAATTATTGCTTATAAATATTGAGAGACGGAGTTCAAAGATGCAAAGAACTCCCCCAAACAAATTTACTTCAGGGGTTACATCACCGACAACCCTAAACAATACTATCGATGTTAAACACATCAGAGAAAAAGGGACCAAGAAAAATGAAGAGATCGACATTACAGATCAACAGAGTTCCATCGAAGACAAAGAGATAGACCAATCAAAATCAAAGAACTACTTTGAAGAATGGCAAATTGAAATAGCAGCAAGAAAACAACTTGAAGTTCTAGTTCAAAGTCTTCAGCTGCAAGTGAAAAAACTCGAAGAGAAAGTGTCCTTACTTGACAAGAAAGATTCAGAGTCCACGCTTCAGTTAAGTCCAAAACATATTGAGCGTGAATATCAAACTGATGAAGAAGAGCTCTTGTTTGAAACTGAGAAAAAGAAAAATAAGCGTATCACAAAGAAACGTAAACCAAACGCGAGTCCTGAGATTTGTTCAAGAAATCAGAAAAACTCTAAAACCGAAAATAATAAAAAATTGTTTACAGAAACTAAAGAAGCGAATAATGTGGTAGCTGTTGTTAAATCAAATTCTCACGCTAAAGGCAGCAAAAAAATTACACCACCACCAATTATGATCTCGGGATTTCCAATTTTTGGAGATCTTAAGAAAATAATAGAAAAATGTACTAAAATTAAGAATGAGACAATTAAAAACTCCTCTGGAGAATCGAAGACAAGTAAGAGGTTACTACCTTTATTCATGCTAACTTTTGACTGTAAACAAAGTGTCGAGGAGATTTATAAAGTAAGATCAATCTTGGGCATAGCTGTTAAAATTGAACCACTCCGAAAATCTAAAGTTGTTCCGCAGTGCAAACGTTGCCAAGCTTTTGGTCATACCCAAAAATACTGCAACCGCGAGTTTGCTTGTGTAAAGTGCGAAGGAAAACATGCAACTAAAAATTGTCCGATGAGCAAAGATAAGAAAGCAAAATGTGTGAACTGCCAGGGTAATCACCCGGCAAGCTATAGAGGCTGCCCAGTTGCCAAAAAATTCCAAGAGTTCAGAAGCAAAAATACATCTGCTAGAGACAAACCCAGAAACACAGTAAATACCGATTTAACTGCTGAAAACAATACTAAGAATGAACCGCCTAAAAAAGCTGTTCAAAGTAAAAGCGATGAAAATAAAGCCTATTCTCAGATTCTAAAAAATGTGCGGAAGAATGAAGAGACTTCCATAAAAGAAATGCTACACCTCATTCTTCAAAGAATTGATAAACAGGATTTGAATATCAAACAGTTAAGCGAAAAAGTCGCTCTTAAAAAACAATGATGGACAGAACACTTAAAATCGCTACATGGAATGCAAACGGTCTTTTACAACACTTATCCGAATTAAAAATCTTTTTAGATCTAGAACATATAGATATTTGCCTGGTGTCCGAAACTCACTTCTCCAATGGGCAAAGTCTAGATAATGTAATAGAAAACTATTCATGTTACCACGCTCCACATCCAGCTGACAAGGCAAGAGGTGGATCGGCGATTCTTATAAAAGAAAGCTTAAAACATTATGAAGAAACCAAGCTTACTAATGAAAATATGCAAGTAACAACTATTAGTATTGGTATGAAAAAGAAAGAGTTTAAGATAGCAGCTATATACTGCCCACCAAGGCGCTCCCCGACAGAAGATGACTATACAGATCTATTAAATCTTCTTGGGCATAATTTTCTTGTTGGTGGAGACTTTAATGCGAAACACACCCATTGGGGTTCAAGACTTATATCAACTAAAGGCAAAAGACTTTTCCAAGCAAGCCGTAAATACAATTGCGAATTCTATTCCTCCAGGTCGCCTACTTACTGGCCTTCCGATACTAACAAAATACCAGACCTTATTGACTTTTTCGTAGCTAAAGGAATCAAACGAAATCACATTAGTGTCGAAGGTAATTATGACTTGTCATCAGATCATACTCCAGTGGTTCTATCACTAAGTGAATCGGAAGTAATAGAAAAAAGTAATCCAAAGCTTGTAAATAAGAAAACAAACTGGAGTGATTTTAGAGAAAGGCTTTTAACTTTTATAAATTTAAGATCTCCCATGGATACAATCGAGCAAATTGACCATGAAGTGGAACAATTTATTGCTGATGTGCAACAGGCAGCTGAAGAAAGTACTCCAACATTTTCTAATAGAAGACAAAATGAAATAAAATATCCTTTAGAGATAAGAGAGCTGATAATAGAGAAAAGAAGAGCTCGAAGAAAATGGCAAAATACTAGATTTCCAGACGATAAATCAACGTTTAAGCGTATAAGCAACAATCTTAAAAAACAAATTTATAAATTCAAAAATGATTCACTCAGTACATTCCTAAAGAATTTAACGACTGATGCTTCAACCGATTTTTCACTATGGAAAGCAGCCAAGCGCCTGAAAAGACCGCAGTTACTAAACTCTCCCTTGAAATCTCAAGATGGGAAATGGATCGGTAACCCAAAAGAAAAAGCTAACCTTTTCGCGGAGCGTCTTGCGAATGTTTTTAAGCCATACCCAACAAACGCGGCTGAAAATAGCTTACAGTTTGTTGATAAGATAGATGAAAGTGAAATACCAATTGTAAGATTAAAAGAAATAAAAAGTATGTGTTTACATCAACTATAAAATAAAAAATCACCAGGTTACGATCTTATTACTGCTCAGGTTATGAAAGAAATGCCTTTGAAAGCCTTCATAAAACTCCAATATATAATAAATGCATGCCTTAAGCAACGGTATGTCCCACACCATTGGAAAATTGCTTAAGTTATTGTCATACCCAAGCAAGGTAAGCCACCTACAGAAGTGACGTCTTACAGACCAATATCGCTTATACCAATTATGGCAAAAGTTTTTGAAAAACTGCTTCTGAAGAGACTTAGCAAAATTATAGAAGAAAGAAGGTTAATCCCAAATCATCAGTTTGGCTTTAGAAATAAACATTCCACGATAGACCAAGTTCATAGAATAACGGATGTAATAGAAAAAGCATTAGAAGAAAAACAAGTATGTTCAGCTATTTTCTTAGATGTTGCTCAAGCCTTTGACAAGGTTTGGCATGAGGGACTTGAGTACAAACTGCAAAGGGATCTTCCCAGACAGTACTATGAAATATTAAAATCGTACATCTCAGACCGATTGTTTAGAGTAAGGTACGATCAAGAATATTCGGAATTGAAGAAAATAGAAGCCGGTGTACCACAAGGAAGTGTCCTAGGTCCTACCCTGTATTTACTATACACAAGGGATATCCCAGTTGGGAATCACACCATAATGGCTACTTTTGCAGATGATACCGCAATTTTGGTACCCGACAAATGTGTCTCTAGGGGAGCAGTAAATCTGCAATATGCCGTCGACACAGTCAGAGATTGGACTGAAAAATGGCGTATCAAACTCAATGAAACAAAATCTTCACATATAAACTTTACAAATAAAAAGATAAACAATATTCCAATATTCATTAATAATCAAGCTGTACCTTACGCCAATACGGCCAAATACCTTGGAATGACTTTGGATGCAAAGCTAAAGTGGAAAGAGCACATCAAAAAGAAAAGAGAAGAACTAAACTTGAAATATAGAAAAATGTAGGTACTGGTTACTTGGTAACAACTCTGATTTATCAACCCAAAACAAAATAATGCTGTATAATCAAGTACTAAGGCCTGTTTGGACCTATGGTATCCAATTATGGGGCTGTACAAAGAAAACAAATACCGAAATCATCCGAAAATTCCAAAACAAAGTCCTTCGTGGAATAGTTAATGCACCTTGGTACATAAGAAATAGCGATCTACATCGTGACTTACAAATAGAAACGGTTACAGAAGTTGTTAAAAAATACGCTGTATCCCATAATCAGAGACTGCAATGTCATACCAATTCTGAAATGGTGTCCGTCTTGAATACCAGAAACCATGTTCGGAGATTAAGAAGAATAAAGCCTCATGAGCTTATGGTCTAAGAAAACATGGGAAAGTATTAAAAGTTTAAACTTCCCCCAAAGTGATTTTACAAAGTTAAGAAAGAAAAATCTGATGTCGATCTCTCAAGATTGGTCCTGATAAAGAGGTGGTTTTAGTGGTTAAGAGTCCCACACTACTTGGTGTCGAATACTGCCAAGTGTCTTTTGAATATTTCCTCCCGTCAAAAAAAAAAAAAAAAAAAAAAAGATTCTTAAGTTGATTTGTTTCATTTCACCGTAAATTGGGTTAGATATTTAACCTTTGTTAAATTTTTGACACTATTGAGGTGCAAAAAAATGTTCAGCTGTCAAAAATGTAGTGGGCTCTGGGACCGGGTTAAATTGTAATCTTCAGAGGTAAAATTTTTCACAGAAGGGTTAGCAATTTTTTTTTTATAAATAGTCAAAAAATGAAAATGAATGGAAATCGAGAAATAAATAAAACATTATGAGTGTAAATAATATTCTTTCATAATAATATTTTAATATAATATTAATATTATATAATAATATACATATATAATAATATTCTTATATATATTTTACTTTATTATCAGAATCATTATGGAAAAACATCGAGATTCCTTGGAGGATTTGCATGTGGTATTGGTTGATTTTGAAAAAGCATTCGATCGACAACCACGAGATCTGATATGGGTGGCCCTCAGACAACGAGGAGTTCCGGAAACCTATGTGCGGATAATTATGGACATGTATGATGGAGCAGTTACTAAAGTAAGATGTGCAGCTGGAGTCACCGAAGAATTCGAAATCACAGTAGGTGTACACCAGGGAAGCGTCTTGAGTCCTCTGCTCTTTATTACCGTTCTTGATTACCTGCTTCAAGGCAAAGTGACGGACCCAAAAGTGCATCAGTTATTCTTTGCTGACGATGGAGCCATCATAAGTGAAGACCCGATATCCCTGCAACGAGCACTTGATGTATGGGTGGATGTTCTAGAAGGTAGTGGGTACCGCATAAGCGCGAAAAAGACAGAATACCTATGCTGCCCATTTTCTGATCCACACAGGCCTATTCCTGACATTTATTTGAATGGTGTAGTGCTTCCCAAGTGTGAAAAGTTTAAATATCTGGGGTCTATGATAAATAACGAAGGTACTTGTGATGACGATATCAATCATCGCGTAAGCGTAGGGTGGATGAAGTGGCGGGAAAATTCTGCTATCTTCTGTGATCGAAAAATGCCCCCTAAGCTGAAAGGAAGGCTCTACACCGCAGTTGTGCGTCCAGCACTCACATACGGTTCACAATGTTGGACAATGTACAAAAAGTATGAGAGTAAGTTAACGGCAGCTGAGATGAAGATGCTTCGCATGACAGCAGGAGTAACAAAGCTTGATAGAATTAGAAGTACGAAGATCCGAGTAAGCCTTCATGTTAAAAATACCATCTCCCAAAAAATTGAACACGACCGACTCAGTTGGTATTGCCATGTTCAAAGGAGAGATCCTGAGAACCCCGTCAAAAAAGCAATATCATATAACGTTCCAACACGAAATAAAAAGAAAGGTAGGCCTAAAAACTCCTGGTACAAGCAAATGCAAAAACACCAGCATTCAGTTGGCCTCAGAAACGGAACAATACAAAACCGGGAGGCTTGCCGCCGATTTCTGAGGTCAACCCGGCGAACCCCACAGGCGGATCACTAGTGTGAAGCAGTAACGTGGGAAGGTTATGATCCCCTCGACATCGAGATCATAACAGCGCCGAGAAAAAAGGAAGAAGAAGCAGATATTTTACTTTATTGATGATGAACAAAATTGGAAATGCATGAGAATCAAAAATAAAATTCACAAAACAACGCTTGTTGGGAGTTTGTACATTGTTAAGATTTATAAAAGTTTTTAACACCATTAATTCTTTTGTTTTATTTAGCCAAGTCTATAATTTATCCTAATTCACACATTTAAAGGGCAGGTTAAATTTTTTACAGCTGACAATTTTTTTATTCACCTCAATAGCGTCAAATTTAAATATTTAACCCAATTCACACACGGCCTGAAAACCACAACATACAAATATTTTTTCAAGTGTAAAAATCATTGATTTTTTTGTTTGCCATATAAGGCCTAGTACGCTGCTGAAGCGAAAAGAAATTTTCCATACAAAATTTCGTTAACGAAATCCTGAACGGAAAATTTCGTTTTGGTTTTCGTTTTTCAAGCCTTGTACCAAAGATCATATAACTAGTTATATGATCTTTGCTAGTACGCTGCTGATGCGAAACGAAATTTTACATACAAAATTTCGTTAACGAAATCTTGAACGAAATTAAATTTGTTTTGTTTTTGCTTTAAAACTTATTTTCTGATATTTTTTCTTGAATTTTTTTATTTGTATTTTCATAATTTTTACTTTGCTATAATACCCGATGGTATTTTTTTGCTAACATGTTCGCTGTTGACTTTGGAGACTTCAAAATTTTTCGTTTCACTTAAGCAGCGTACTAGGCTTCAGGACGCAGCTTTAGCGAAAAATTAGAGAGTTTTCACTCATTTGTCACTTACTTTTTACTATCCTGTGCATTTTTCTTGACTCCAAGAGCAGTGTTGACTGTTTTTTTCACTTTAAATTCATTTATTTCTTGCCTTAAAAATTATTTTATGTTGGTTTTTCTTGATTTTGAATTAATTTTGAATTTTTTTATTTTGACTTTGACAGAATACTCGATGATATTTTCTCGTTAGCATTTTCGTTGTCGACTTTGGAGACTTGAAAAATTTTCGTTTTGCATCAGCAGCGTACTAGGCTTAAGGACCTAGAAAGCTATGCTTAGTAACATCTTTCCAAACATTTTTTAAAAGTAACAATAAATATAAAATTGAATAGAACTTTTTGTGTGGAAAATTTCGCTTCGGCTATGTATTTGGCTTTAATTGAGAAAAAGTGTAAAAAGGACAATTTTTACAATGAAATTAAAAACAATTTTTTTTTTTGATTTTTAAGAGGTTTTGGTAATAAGAAAAAAGTTTTTGTCATAATTTTTGAACTAAGGGTGGACTAACGAAAAAAAGTGATGTAATTTGTTGAAATTACCAAGTTAAGTTCAGAAAGGCATAAAAAGTTCTATTCGTTTACTGAAAAAGAAATCACACAAATCAACTTAAGAATCTTAACAGGAATGTTATATGGACTACATTCAATCAAGTATAAATTCTAAATCCAAATAAATAACATTTGTGGCGCAATGTCAACACTAGTGGATTTACGTTTTCTAAATTATAAATTAAGGAGGTCACTGTGGCGTATGCGTACAATTTTTTTTGTGAGGTAAATAAAAACTAACTCTTCTATAATTTTTAAACTAAGCGTAGGGTAGCGAAAATAAAAGTTGGGCTATGCTTACGGTGACCATCCGTCTGGTTTTTCCTGGGACTGTCCCGTTTTTCTATAGCTTGCCCCGGGTTTTTATTTAAAGAAACCCGGGACGCATAAGTGTCCCGTGTTTTGTTATTTCTCCCGTAATTGTCCCGGTTTTGCATTTTCTCTGATTTTTCTAAGCCCTGGTTTTTCAATCGTCAGCTAGACTATCAGAAGAACAAATGTCAATATAAAAAACTTTTATTCCTAGAAATAAGCTCTATCGGAGGTTTATCTGACTCTTGAAAAATTGGCCCTAAATTTGAAATACATACGCTGTATGGAAAACAAGAACTAAGTTGTTAAGAAAATTGTGTTTCTAATTTTTCAGATTAAAGCATTAGTTTTTAAAAATTTTTGCAAAAAATGTAGTTTCAGATTGTGTGTTTGTCAGGTTGAAAAGCTACACCAGAAAAAGTTTTTTGAATATTGAAAAACATTTATGCAGAGTTAAGAATCCAGATAAATTTCAAAACTTTTAAGGACATGCATACATGGACAAAAAGAAATGAAAATGATAAAAAATTAGCTCTCATGATTTTTAATGAAATAAAATATTTGTTTAACAGTTAGTAACGGTACCTTTAACAGAATCGTTTTCGTGATTTCAACATCAATTTCTCATAGTATCGTTTAAGAAACATTGG
Source organism: Episyrphus balteatus (assembly GCF_945859705.1). Classification (NCBI taxonomy): domain Eukaryota; kingdom Metazoa; phylum Arthropoda; class Insecta; order Diptera; family Syrphidae; genus Episyrphus; species Episyrphus balteatus. The sequence goes on along the minus strand of NC_079137.1, from coordinate 26,816,993 downwards.
TATTATAATTAGGAAAAATAAAAAAAAAACTTACTTTTTCAAAAAAACAATGTTTTCAAAACGATCCAATAAATTTTTTATATGTCACTTTTTCAAGGATATGTAGCTCCAACGATTTTAATTTGATTTTGTTTTTTGAGAAATATATAATTAAATGGCGTTGGTAGGTATTTAGTTTGAGTGTCAAAACCATTTAAAAAGATGTTTTTGTCCCGGGTTTCGCTGCCAGAAATTTGGCCACCCAAACCATGGTTTTAAACTAACATTTTTTTCGGTTTCTGAAATGCAAAAAAGTTTTTGTTGTATCTTTTGAAAAAATATTGGAATAAAGTTAAAAAAAGTTGGACTATCCTGGGATAACGTTGGACAAAGAACCTCAGTGCAAAACCAACAATTTTTACACTTAATAAAAAAATTACTTTTTGTGATTTTTGAGGTTAAAAAAAAAATAATTTCGTTATACATAACTTTAAAACTATGGGTAGGCTAACTTTGGGCAATCGAACAAGGCAGGTTTGAAAAAAAATTAGCACCTGGGGGTGCCTACTTCGCATAACTTATAAATCAGCCGGCATGGCAAATGTGTTCCAACATACGAACATTTGGGTTACATATGAGGGAACACCAACATTTTATTTAAGAGGGGATGTCCCGTCACATAAACGGCTCAATGAGTTGCAACGTTTATAAATTGGTGAATAACTTTTGCATTTGTAAAGATAACACTGGTCAACAAAATTTAACTTTTTTTAGCCACAAGAACCAAAATATACTTTTCTAGTAATTTATGGGGTGCTGAATCCGAATCTGAAGTCAGAAAAATTTGATTGGCCTCCGTTTTTGAAATATTACCTTTATAAAATGCTAAAAAACGTCATTTTGGCTGTTTTTGAGGTTCTGTTTTTATGTGGGCGGTATTTCATTAGAAACAAATTTGTAACGGTTATTATAAGAACTGATATTCTACTTTCAAAATATCTTAAGTTTCATTTAATAAGCCAAGGAGAAACTAAAGTTAATCTAAAGTTTAAGTCACTGGTCACAGAATTTTTGCCACAAGAACCAAAATATACTTTTCTGAAGGTAACCTGCTTTACGCTGGAAAGTTGAAGCTCACATTCGAAAACTGTATGAGTTCTACAGTAAATGGGGTATCCGGATCAACTCATCAAAATCGGAATTACTGTGCTTTAGACGAACAGGAGGACGAAGCATTCAGTCAGCTGCAAACTGTAGGAGCATCACACTTACACTACCTGATGGTACTAAATTGGCAGCCAAACGCGAAGTATTTAGGGATCAACTTTAACGAGCTCCTGAGGTTCAACCTTCACTCTAGGTCTGTCCTGAAAAAAGCCAACTACGCCTTCCATCGCCTTCACCCCCTGATGAAGAGAAGAAACGGATTAAGCCAACAAACGAAACTCCTGATCTACAAGCAGCTTCTTCGACCTGTCATCGCCTATAGCTTTCCGGTATGGTATACCATTTCCAAGACAGCCATGAAGGAACTTCAAATTTTTGAGAGGAAAATCCTGAGGATCTGCACCGGACTTTACTTCGATCGACAGCGACAAAAATACTACAGCAACGAGCGACTTTACGAGGAAGCAAACATCATGACGTTGGAAAAGTATCTGCTGCAATCTGCAAAGAAACTTGTAGGAGCATCGCCAACCACCCCAATCAGCTGATGAGCGCATGAGAACCCAACAACGACATCCCGAACCCAGATACCTTAGTGCTTTGGATATTCTGGATGAGCACATAATCCCAACCGCCAACGAGGAAGTAGTTTACTTTTACGCCGATACTCAATCGGCCTACTACCGCGGCTAAATGCCATACCACCCAACCCACCATAATCAATACCACAACTGGACAACCGGGACGGAACACCCCGAGGATAACCTAGTCAGCAGACTTGTAAAATTAAGCCTATTCATGTACTATACTTATACAGGGTGTCCCAAAAGTAATGGATCAAACGAAATATGCTGATAGGCCAGCTTTAGCGCTCTCAGAATTTGGTAACTTGTTCATCCCAAATCCTTACGGTTTTCGATTTAGTGCAGTTTTTGTGAAATATCGAAAAATCCCGACTTTGCAACAGTACTTTGCTTCCTCCGCTCATTATTAATTTTTGTTTTTTACAATTCTTTCACTAAAACATTGCCTAATAATAAGAAATAATTAATTAATCAAAATATTTTTTATTCCATACGCCTTTTTGCTGCAAATTAATTAACAGTTCCATATTTTATAAAAACTCAATTTCTTACTTTTATTTCAGAGCTACACCCTGAAAAAAATTTATATGGTGTGACACTGGTTTATTATTTTAATATATATAAAAATTTTAAAAGTTGAAATTATAACAAAAGATATTACAATTTGAATGCAAAAAAACAGAGGTTTTCAGAGCAAAATAACAAACAAAAATCGAGGCTTTTATTCGAAAAGGAATAAACAAACATCAGTCGAGAAAATGTGTTTATTTTTCTTTGTGATTTTTCTCTGATAAGCCCTGTTTTGTTGCTTTTAAATTGTAATATCTTTAGTTCTAACTTCAACTTTGGAAAGTTTTATACATTTTTGAAAACTGCAATAACACGAAAAGTTTTTAAAATAATAAACCAGTATCACACCATATAAATTTTTTTCAGGGTGTAGCTCTGAAATAAAAGTAAGAAATTGAGTTTTTAAAAAATATTGAACTGTAAATTAATTTGCAGCAAAATGGCGTATGGAATAAAAAATATTTTGATTAATTAATTATTTCTTATTATTAGGCAATGTTTTGGGGAAAGAATTGGAAAAAAACAAAAGTCAATTATGAGCGGAGGAAGAAAAATACAGTTGCAAAGTCGGGACTTTTCGAAATTTCGCAAAAACTGCATTAAATCGAAAACCGTAAGGATTTGAGACGAACAAGTTACCAAATTCTGAGAGCTATAATGTTAGCCTATCAGCATATTTCCTTTGATCCATTACTTTTGGGACACCCTGTATATATTTTATCTTTTATCCATTGTATAAGGTTAGGCCCCATATGTGCCAACAAATTTTATATCAATCAATGTATCTTATTAGAAATAAGTTAAGCTTAAGTCAATTGTATATAGTATGTTCAATAAAACAAAATTGAATTGAATTGACTTTTCTGAAGGTTTTCGAGTTGCTGAACTCAAATCCGCAATCGGAAAATTACTATTAGCCTCCGTTCTTGAAATATAATCGTTATAAGAAAACGCTTTTTTTTTTCATTTTATAATGGCAATATTTCAAGAACGAAGGCTAATAGAATTTTTCTGATTGTGGATTCGAGTTCAGCAATCCAAAAACCTTCAGAAAAGTATATTCTGATTGTTGTGGCAAAAAAAGTTTAATTTGGTTGGCCAGTGTTGTTTCTGATTCAAAGACCGCTACTTAAATTTTAAAAATCTCGGGCAATAAAAGAGATATCGGAAAGATTTAAACATTTTGTGAAAGAATAAAACTAGCTCTTATAGGCACTGTTACAAATTTATTCATAATGAAGTACTCCACATAAAAACATAACCTCGAAAACAGCCAAAATTACGTTTTTTTTACATTTTCTAACGGTAATATTTCAAAAACGAAGGCCAATCAAATTTTTCTGACTTCAGATTCGGATTCAGCACCCTAAAAACTACTAGAAAAGTATATTTTGGTTCTTGTGGCAAAAACCTTGTTGACCAGTGTAATCGAATGAAATAAATTTTATTATTTAATTAATAAACAAGGTTTAATATTTCATCTTATAATTTCTAAAATTGAGCAATTGTAATTTAGAGAGCATAAAAAGCGACAATTTTGGTCGTTGTTTTAGTACGACCAATTTGTTTTGTTAAGTACTAGCAACTGCCACATAAAGTGTTTTAAGAAAAAAATTGATAAATTTCGACATAAATCTTGATCCGAGGGGGAAGCAATGCATAAAAAACAGCTTTTTAACGCTTTTTTCCATTTTGATTATGTTTATAAATTAATTTTAGCAAAGTATAGCAACATTTTTAGTGTCGTTACACTGTATTAATATTTACTTTGCGGAAATGTAAAGTTTTCATGCTAATTTTTGCTAACCTTAAAAATTTTCAACATTTCTAGGACAAGGTCAAATCTTTAAAAAATTTAAAAATTTATAAAAATGGATTTTTTTTTATAAAAAATCACGAATTCAATATGTTAATAATTTATTATTCTGTATGAATTGAAGATAAACAAAAATTTTCCATACAATTTAAAAATGATCTAAAATACAAATTAAGTTTTTTGACTCAAACCTCTACGATTGGAACAATTTTCATGCTTCCTTAGAGAAGCATCATGAAGCCAGTGGCGTAGATAGCTTTTTGCTAAGGGGGGGGATAGATCTAGTTCGCAAATTTTTTTTTAAGTTTTAATAATGCTTCTTTGTATTGTTTTTATTCTCTTTAAATTGGAGAAAGTTCTTTCGGTAGTTGACGTAGAAACCAGCAGTGTAGCTAATATCTTTAATAAAAAATAAATACCAGGACAACTTTTTTCGGTGCAGCTTTCGAGCGCTTGCAATGAGTTCATAGAGGAAGTATTTTTCCTTCTGATCAAATATCTTTTCTGAGTTTTTAATTCTTCACACAGAGAATAATATGACCAGGACCACCTAAATACCAACAGATTTCCTTATTGAACTGTTTTATGAAGAAACCTTATTAATATCAACAATTAATAAGGTTTTTCCATAGAGATTTCTTATTATTTTCATGTACAAAATCTTTCAAAATTCTTTGTAAAAATTTCATATTTTTTCCAACTTGGCACTAGAACAAAAATTGTGACCAATATTTCTATAGTTAGTTGGAATAGGTGATCCCGTACATGATCGTATTTTTTTTATTAAAAAAACAAAACCGACTTCCATGGATCAAAACTGGGTTTTATGGTTTTTCTAATAGTACTGAACAGGCACAGCTTTTCAATACCTACAAAAAGAATTATCAAAATTGGTTCACTCGGTCCAAAGTTATGAGGTGACAAACACAAAAAAAAAGTACAGACGAATTAAATAACTCCTCCTTTTTGGAAGTCGGTAAAACAATAAGGAAATCCCGATTGTTTAAATAATATTTCCTTCTTGGATGAAAACTATAAGGAAATCTTATTGTTTTTGTTCTATTTTATGTGGTCTAGTTTTTGGTAAAACTCAACAGTTTCATTAAATTTTTTAGCTGCTTTGTCTATTTCAGACGAAGAATCTTAGAAAGAACCGGAAACCCTTCTAGTGTGTTTTCATGGTTTGTACATTTTTCTCCAAGGCCCATTACATAGAAATCGAGAAAAAGATTGAAAACAGTAACACGAAAATATTCTTTACTGTACTTTGAACGGAAGGGTTCGAACGATTCTTTTGTCGCTTCACTATTCACTTATGTTTAAAGCCTATGTCAAGGATTTCAGCTAATATTTCCCATATACAAAAAACTTTCGAAAATGAGTCGTCTTCTGCCCGTTTAATATTTAGTTGATCCCTTAAATCTTTAGCGAGCTCCATTGCTTGGACCAAGTCTAAATTCACTCTTTGAAACACCGACTTAATGGCAACGAAAGTTGGTAAACCATATTTTATAACCTTTAAGCTAATCAAGAACTCGAAATCCATAGCGTTTTTTTCAAAGTGCGCTTCTTCAACTTATTTATTCATGACTGTTTATACTGCACAATTATCGATTCCAATGGGGGGGGATATATCCCCCTAATCCCCCCCCTATCTACGCCACTGCATGAAGCTAATCTTAAAAATAGACTTACACTTCCTGATAGCATTTTAACCTATCTGCAAAATGTATCCCCTCTTGATAAAGGGGAATTAGTCGTGGAAGACACAAACACTACATTTAGAAGCGTCGTCAAAGACGAAAAAAGGGAAATTTGCAAGCGTTTAGCCTTTAGCCACTAAAGTGGACGTGGCAGAGGGCGGAGAGGATCAAAACTATTTTATATTTTTTTAACTCATCTATGTTACCAAATTTCCTAAATTTGGTGCAGATGGTGGAAGCCGTTTTTAAGGTATAAACAATCATATACAAAAGTAGGCGTGGCAGGGGCCGAAAGGGTCGAAAGTTTTTTTTATTTTTACACTCATCTAGATAATCAAATTTCCTAAATTTGAATTAAATGGTGCACGCCGTTTTTTAGATATAAAAAATCATATGCAAAAGTGGGCGTGGCAGGGGGCGTGAAAATTTCGTAAAATTTTTTAGAATTTATCTTTATTACATATGCAACAATTTTTCTTTGCAAAATCAATTCCTTTTTGGAAAATTGATTTTTGTCCACCATACAATCGCCGCACTGTGCGGCCACGGCTCACAGTGAAACAATTTTTTCAATTTTTTTGATTTGGTTTTTTGATTAAAAATATATTTAAATACAGAATGCAATCAATTTCAATTTTTTGCATAGCCTGGGTCCCGAGTATACTTAGCTCAAACTAGATTCTTTAAAATTTTGGAAATTTCGTTCTTTTTTTCTGCAACTTTTGACGAATTTTTTTTTAAGAATAGAGCTTTTAAAAAAAAAAAAGTATGTAGTGTTGTTAATGGTAGGGGAGAGTGGGGCACATTTGAACACTTTTTGCTTTCGAAGCTGCTTGAACGAAATATGTTCGATTTCTTGATCTGTAAAGTTTACTAACATTGAACAATAACATTGAACTTCGATTTCAAAGAACATTTGGTTAGTTAAACAAATTATTTATATTGAATTTTGATGTTTTAAAGATATAGGCTCTTATGTTCAAAAGTGCCCCATGTATGGGGCAGTTTTGAACATGGAAGGGGCTCTTTTGAACAGCAGTATTAGTTTCGTTGTAATGAATAAATAATACTTAACTTTTTATTAGTTTTTTAATAAGAACATACAAAAACTCCAAATTGATAATTATATCATATCCAATTAACCAACAAATAATAAAAACTCAGAAAAATTAACATTAAAATGAATACTATATTTATCAGTTTATCACATTTATAAGTTCAAAAGAAAAACAAAAACCAAGAAAAATTCATTTAAAATATATCTTAGAAAAATGGTATTCAATCCATTTATGCTTCTCAGAGTAAAATAGATTTATTTTGCGATCTAAATCGCATTTAGATTTAAATATTTAATCTAAATGTTAACAAAGCGGATGATTAATTGGTGTAGGTAGCTTGACTTTAATTTCTATAACGCTTAAGCGGTATGCGGTATATAATCGAGTTCTCATCGAGAAAAGTCTAGCAGAACTTGAAGAAATCAGGCATTTTTTTAAATCTTCAATTATGTTGTACATGTTCCCATTTTTTCTTTAATTTTGGCCACAAATGCTAGTTTCATTATTTTTTTTTTTTATAAGAACATTACGATTTATTAAATAAAACACATTCAAGTGTCCTTAAAATGTCTGATACAAACTGCTCGGGGCGGTTTTGAACATGTTCAAAAGTGCCCCACCATACTTGTTCAAAACTGCCCCAACTGTGTCAACGACATAAAATGTTGAATAAATATTTAACATTAATATATTCATTCAAAAATTAACCGTCAATTAGTTTAAAATTCATTAACCATTAACAAAAATTGTATTGCGTTTTGAAATCACGTACCAATTTTTTTTTTAACTCTTACAACTAAAAAACTGAAATAATGCAAAACCACTATAAAAATCACCTTCCACCTATAAATCTGAAAGTCAGCCGAGATAACGATGGAAAGTCATTGACATTAATGGATATCGTGTTGACGGGTTCAAATATCGAAATACTTCTAAAAAAGATTGATATGCTAAAATCTTATATGCAGTGTTCAAATGTGCCCCGTGTTCAAAACTGCCCCACTCTCCCCTATATTTGCCTTTGAATCAGAAAAACCAGAATATTATATGAAGAAACCTCTAGAGCGAATAGTTTTTACTCTTTGTCGGCCTGTAAAAAAAAGCTCCACAATGCTCCACGTTCATTTTAGTATTAATTTAAAGCTTATGATATATACTATTTATGGTGTTAAAACAAATGACCCATATTGACCCATTCTCCTGTAAGAGCTTCTTGAGTGTAGCAATGCGTTTCACTCAAACAGCACTTGAAATTGGCTTCTGGTATTACCGTTTCTAATTTAACGGCTTTTTTTGTAAAATAAAGTGGTTTACATTATAAGAGGTCTATGTAGCCATCACTGATAAACCAAAAAATAAAGAAAAATCAAAAATTTTCAAAAAAAAGGGAAAACATCAGAAAACGGTATAAATTTAACTTTTTTTTGGAAACTTTTAATTTTCTTTGGTTAATCTAAAATTTAAACGGTATGTTTTAATAAAATGTTGAAATAAACTCAAACGAATTTAATTTTGCTCATAATCAACCATAGTTATAAAATAGCGGCACATTTTCTCAGAAACCGTAAAAAGGCCTATTTTGATAGCTTTTCTAAAATGATCTCAAATGTAAGAAAACATTTTTTTTTTAACAAAGTTAACTTAATTTATTTGTAGAGAATTAAATGAAGTTTTCAAATGTATCCTTAAATTCTCTGTAAGGTGATCCATTGTTGAGATATTGATAGTCAAAGTCAAAACTATGGTTTTTGGTTTGCAGTCTAAAAAAAATCGTAGAGGTTTGAAACAAAAAGAATTTTAAAGCCAAATAAATAGCATTCCTAAAAATGATAATCATTTTTTCGCAAAAAATGTTTTTTTAGAGAAAAGTATAAACAAAACAAATTTGGAAAATTTTGGTATTTGAATAATTCCAGATCTAGTTATTTTACCATTAGAAATAAAATATTTAGTTTTAAAATCCTAAAACTAGACGAATGTAGCTTTCACATGCTTTTTGTTTTGTCATGATACGATCATTTTTTACTGAGATACAGCCTATCGAAAATCACTAAAAAAAATCACAATTTTGTGGGCTAGTAAGTAAGTAGTAAGTTGCTATAATAATTCTGAAACTTTTTAGTTATTTGCTTTCTCAAAACCTTCTTTGTATTCAGTTTTAATTAAGTTTTAAAAGTATAAGAGAAATTCACATCACAAAAAAAACAAGAAAAGGAAACAAAAATAATGAATATACTCGTATTAATCAATACAACTTTTGAAAAAATGAGTAATTTTAAAGTACGACCCACAATTTTTAGATCACGATGAGAATTCGTTTTATTTAATTTATATAACAAATTTCAATCAAATCGGTCCACCCGTTCAGTTTTTATAGGGTTTTTCCACTTCCTCCATAGAAGGGAACCACTGTGCGGCTGAGCGTCTTTTTTTTTTTTTTTTTTTGAAATCCTGAGTGGCGAACTACATTTTATTCTAAATTACCACGAACGAACAAACGGTGAAAATTATGGTTTCATTTGAAGAAAAATATTAAAACATATAAATTTTTTTCGTTAAAATACTGCGAAGCAGATGAACTCGCCAGAAATGGAACTCTAATACCAATTTTACCCAACAAGGCAAATATTGGTATACCAATCGCAACGTGCAAACTCATGCTAAAGCAAGAAGCTATAGAGGCAACAAACATAAGATGGTCAAACATTATAACATGCCAAACGACCAAGGAGATCTGGCCTAGGCTAGATCCAAAACGTTCAAAAAATTTATTGTCTCTAAGCAGATTGCATATCAGCTCTGTAATAGATGTCTTAACAGGACACTGTCTCAAAGGTAGACACGCCATAAGACTTGGCGTAGTCTCTTACGACTTCTGTAGAAGTTGCCTCGATGAGGAAGAAGAAGAAACAATCCAACATCTTCTCTGCTCATGTCCTGCTCTTTCCAGTAGACGTAAAAAATACTTGGAAAAATATTTCTTAGAAGATACTAGTGAATTAATTAATACGGACATCTTCAACCTTCACCGCTTCATTAAAAGCTCTAACTGGTTTAATTAGTGAGGAATTTCCTTGCTAAATCATGGTATCACAACGGACCAATAAGTGGTCTAAGTGTGTCAGTTGTTTTTCTGACAGCCATTTCTACCTCACCCAGGGGCGTACACTCCCTTGGGGCAAGCGGGGCGGCGCCCCGGGGCCCCCGACCGACCCCAGGGCCCCAACTGGAGACAATGCATAGGAGGAAACTTTTAGAATAAATTGAGTTACGAAGTAGATAAATTAAAATGTATTTGAATCACTTCGGATACAAGGGAGACAAATTTTATCATTCAGTGTAATGTATAATGCATTGGTAGCCACACAATATATATTGATTTAATAAAAAGGTTACCGCATGGGCCCCAAAAAAATAAACTGCTTTTTTAAAAGAAAAAATTTTAATTTTATCTTAGGGCCCCAAAAAATATTGCTTGAAAAATCTTTGCAACCACAAATAATACATTAGGGGCCCCAAAAAAGCAAAAAAACAACTTCAGGCCACGGGTCCCAGAAGCCTTTACTTCGGGGCGTCTTTTTTTCTGCAACTTTTGACGAATTTTTTTTTAAGAATAGAGCTTTTAAAAAAAAAAAGTATGTAGTGTTGTTAATGGTATATTTGCTTTTGAATCAGAAAAACCAGAATATTATATGAAGAAACCTCTAGAGCGAATAGTTTTTACTCTTTGTCGGCCTGTAAAAAAAAAAGCTCCACAATGCTCCACGTTCATTTTAGTATTAATTTAAAGCTTATGATATATACTATTTATGGTGTTAAAACAAATGACCCATATTGACCCATTCTCCTGTAAGAGTTTCTTGAGTGTAGCAATGCGTTTCACTCAAACAGCACTTGAAATTGGCTTCTGGTATTACCGTTTCTAATTTAACGGCTTTTTTTTGTAAAATAAAGTGGTTTACATTATAAGAGGTCTATGTAGCCATCACTGATAAACCAAAAAATAAAGAAAAATCAAAAATTTTCAAAAAAAGGGAAAATATCAGAAAACGGTATAAATTTAACTTTTTTTTGGAAACTTTTAATTTTCTTTGGTTTATCTAAAATTTAAACGGTATGTTTTAATAAAATGTTGAAATAAACTCAAACGAATTTAATTTTGCTCATAATCAACCATAGTTATAAAATAGCGGCACATTTTCTCAGAAACCGTAAAAAGGCCTATTTTGATAGCTTTTCTAAAATGATCTCAAATGTAAGAAAACATTTTTTTTTAACAAAGTTAACTTAATTTATTTGTAGAGAATTAAATGAAGTTTTCAAATGTATCCTTAAATTCTCTGTAAGGTGATCCATTGTTGAGATATTGATAGTCAAAGTCAAAACTATGGTTTTTGGTTTGCAGTCTAAAAAAAATCGTAGAGGTTTGAAACAAAAAGAATTTTAAAGCCAAATAAATAGCATTCCTAAAAATGATAATCATTTTTTCGCAAAAAATGTTTTTTTAGAGAAAAGTATAAACAAAACAAATTTGGAAAATTTTGGTATTTGAATAATTCCAGATCTAGTTATTTTACCATTAGAAATAAAATATTTAGTTTTAAAATCCTAAAACTAGACGAATGTAGCTTTCACATGCTTTTTGTTTTGTCATGATACGATCATTTTTTACTGAGATACATCCTATCGAAAATCACTAAAAAAAATCACAATTTTGTGGGCTAGTAAGTAAGTAGTAAGTTGCTATAATAATTCTGAAACTTTTTAGTTATTTGCTTTCTCAAAACCTTCTTTGTATTCAGTTTTAATTAAGTTTTAAAAGTATAAGAGAAATTCACATCACAAAAAAAAACAAGAAAAGGAAACAAAAATAATGAATATACTCGTATTAATCAATACAACTTTTGAAGAAATGAGTAATTTTAAAGTACGACCCACAATTTTTAGATCACGATGAGAATTCGTTTTATTTAATTTATATGTATAACAAATTTCAATCAAATCGGTCCACCCGTTCAGTTTTTATAGGGTTTTTCCACTTCCTCCATAGAAGGGAACCACTGTGCGGCTGAGCGTCTTTTTTTTTTTTTTTTTTGAAATCCTGAGTGGCGAACTACATTTTATTCTAAATTACCACGAACGAACAAACGGTGAAAATTATGGTTTCATTTGAAGAAAAATATTAAAACATATAAATTTTTTTCGTTCAAATACTGCGAAGCAGATGAACTCGCCAGAAATGGAACTCTAATACCAATTTTACCCAACAAGGCAAATATTGGTATACCAATCGCAACGTGCAAACTCATGCTAAAGCAAGAAGCTATAGAGGCAACAAACATAAGATGGTCAAACATTATAACATGCCAAACGACCAAGGAGATCTGGCCTAGGCTAGATCCAAAACGTTCAAAAAATTTATTGTCTCTAAGCAGATTGCATATCAGCTCTGTAATAGATGTCTTAACAGGACACTGTCTCAAAGGTAGACACGCCATAAGACTTGGCGTAGTCTCTAACGACTTCTGTAGAAGTTGCCTCGATGAGGAAGAAGAAGAAACAATCCAACATCTTCTCTGCTCATGTCCTGCTCTTTCCAGTAGACGTAAAAAATACTTGGAAAAATATTTCTTAGAAGATACTAGTGAATTAATTAATACGGACATCTTCAACCTTCACCGCTTCCAGGGCCGTCTTTAACTATCCTGGGGCCCTTGGGCACACAAGAATTTGGGGCCCTTTTGGAAAGTAAAATAAGTACAATGGTTGGCTTAAAGGCAATGGTTATGGTTAAAAAGGGGTGCCAATATATCGTTTCATATAAAGTAAAGGGGGTGCCAATAATACGTGCATCGAGACATCAATCGTTGCCACTGCCAATAATTGTACCCTGTATCCGTTATAAGTTTCAGTTTGAAGAATTGGAAAAAAGAGCTCAAACGGATTGATAGATTTGCTAAAAACTCGGTACATACGATTTCTACGTAATTTTCAAGAGCCGTTTTTTTTTATTTTTTGCCTTTTTATTTTAATGTCTCTTTTTCAACGGATATCTCCAATATAAAGTTTTCGAGATATTGCAATTTTCTCAAAAACGGATAACGATTTTGCTTTGAAAAAAAAAATATGTTTTGCTGCAAATAAGGCCGCACTTTTGAAAGAAGAAAAATATTTTTTGGACCGTTATTAACGGTACCTACTTGCCATAGAACCGATTTCTTAATGAAAACGACACAACCGATTTTAATGAAAATTTTTACATAAAAAGGTTTAAACTGATATTAAAACTAAGAAAACTTAAAAAAAAAATTATTTTGGATTAAACAAAAAAATTAATTTTTTTTTTTTGAAAAACAATTTTTTTAAAAGTTATTAAATGAATATTATGTGTCAATCTTTAAATACGAGAGCAATTCGCAATTCAAATTAAAACCATTGTACCATGGCGTTTTCCATTGAACCAAAACATTGATGTATCGTCGCGTCGACGAGCCGGCAATAGTTTTTTCTCAAACGTTTTCCAACGGAAAAAGTATTGATGTTTTTTGCCGACGAATTGATTCTTTTTCGTCTTTTAATACGAATCTACTCAAATTTTACACTGATTTTAACACGCACTACAAATTTGACAGTTTTGCAAACTTCAAACTAAATTATTATTTAAGGAAAAAGATAATGGAAGAGAATTCGTTGTTTTTATTAATAAATAATCTTACCTACAGTGGCAAAAAAGGTAATTTTCTTGTTTTTTGAAAGTATTATTGTCTTATTTTTTTTTTTTGAAAATTGAATTTGGGTTTGGTGGTTTGGATTTAAATTTTTGTCCGCATACAACGCCACATAGTTTGTTTTCTTTTTGAAAACATATATTTTCCGTATAGGTGTAGAAAAAAATCTATTTGGTTGTTTGGTTGCCATATAAAAACTAAAATTTTTTGCTAGATGGTCTGACCGACAAAAATGTTTTGAGAATATAATATTCGTTCCTTCGGGGCCCCCCTGAGAATGGGGGCCCTGGGCACGGGCCCCGTGTGCCCTTATGGTAAAGACGGCATTGACCGCTTCATTAAAAGCTCTAACTGGTTTAATTAGTGAGGAATTTCCTTGCTAAATCATGGTATCACAACGGACCAATAAGTGGTCTAAGTGTGTCAGTTGTTTTTCTGACAGCCATTTCTACCTCACCTTACCTAACCTTCGTTAAAATAAAAAAAAATAAACAGACCCCGACAGGAATCGAACCTGAGACTCGAATCTTTGTCTGTTTAAGAAGCTATAGCCTAAACGGATGGATCAATTCTCTTCAAACTTGGTATGTAGCAGTTTTTGGAGATTGTGCAGATGATTGTATGGAATTAATTTTTTTAGAACCTTATCTAACCATACCTGTGATGCACCAATCCTAGAAAAGTATAATTTTCTCAAAAACTCTTTTTAACGATTAAAATTAAAAAAAATTAGTGTGGGTTTTTGGACAAGGCCTATCTTTTACCAAAAAAAGATTTTTTCGAAAGTCATTATTAACGGTACCTGTCATAGAACCGTTTTTTTAAACTCTGAATTTCTCTCAAACGACTTATTAAATTTTATTAAAATTTTTAAATTATAATTGTTCAAAATTTCAAATATTTTCAAATTTCAAAATTCTGAGATAACGGTAAAAAGATGCTCTTTTTCTAAACACGTTATATCTTTTGATCGAGAGCATATACAAACTTGATTTAACTTTAATACGCATGCTGATATTCTGATACTAATTCCCAGAATTGGAAAGTGGATAATTTTTTTGATTAGCATTTTGTATGTACAAAAACGACGACTACACAGATATAACACAGAAAGTAAAATGGCGGATGGATTTGTCATCAAACTCTACATGACTTTCAATTCAAAATTTGAACACCGGTAGCGCATTTCGACTTCTCCAATCTCCAATAGGCTATTGATTCCAAACCCATGACCCTCATGTACCCCACCCACCGCTGAATAGTGAACTTGTGATATAAATTTGAATAATGTTTCTTACATCAATATAAAAATATAAACGGTTTTATTATGAGTAGGTATAAAAATAATGCCTTAAATCTATTTTTATAAACTAATACAAAAATAACCTTAAATAATTAGTATTCTATTGAAAGTCTTATATTTAGCCAATTTCTATGAAAATAATTAAATCATTTCTTGACCAGAAGGAAATATCAATGTTTAATCAATGGTCCCCAAAACATTCTCGATATTTTACGTTCGTTTTCGCTTAAAAAATACTGTCGTCCAAGATGTACGAATTCATTTAATGACAGCTGGCCATCACCGTTTCTGTCTATCACAGCGAATGATACTGCCGCATCCTCATCAGTCAGTCCGAGGCAACGGAAAAATAATTTGTATTGGTCTAGATTCAAATGACCAGTATGATCAATATCAACTGCCTTAAAGAGATACGGAAGAAAGCGTCCAATTTTTTTGACTAAATCTTTATCGTTGAGCTTATGATGTAGTTCAGTTAAAAATTGTTCGGCGGTGACTAAATTATAGGGATTAATTTCACCCCATTGTTCTTCCCAAGTTTGCTAAAAAAAAAAACAATAAAATTTTTATAGAATGTAAAAATAATTATAATTTTCAATAAAATGTATTGTATGTTTACTTACTTTCATAACATCGAAAAATTCAGCAGACATTTCAGGTGATAAATTTCCCACATCAGTAAATCTTTTAGCTAGTAAACTGTAATCATCAAATGATATCACACCATCTCGATTTACATCTAGAATGTTATGGAGTGTTCGCATCTTTCTGCGCCAGAATTCACTTTCCCCCTAAAAACAAAAATTAAATATTATATTTATATCTTATGAGTAAAAACATTAAATTAGCAAGGAAGGTACTATGAACATTAGGCCGGAGCGAAATTTAATTATTGAAATTCAAAATTCTACCCCCCGCAAAAGTTGCATTATTGTGAATAGATTGTATAGTCCTAAAACTGATTTAGGTCTAATTTGTTCACTTTCCATTAAATTCAAAGTCGCCATTTAAAATGGGAAATTTTAAAATTTGTGTGCTATTTGACAGATTTTAAAATTTTAATGGCGACTTAAAATATAATGGAAAGTGAATAAATTGGGCCTTAATGATTTTTTTAATTTCTTTTCCGTGGGAGAGATCTGATATATTTTCATTTTCTTTTTATAAGAAGTGTAAAAGGTTAAGGGATAGTTCGTTCACAGCGGGCTCAGTTTCTAGAGTGATTTCCAGAAGTTCTAGTTTAAATGGCGCTTATTAACCGCAAACGGTGCGTTTTACCTGGTGCGTACTGGTACTGGTACGTTTTACCATAGCGTTGAAAAAGTCAAAAGTTTTGATAACAATTCTCAATAATACCAGGGTTTTATGGTTATGAGTTATGACTTATGATAGATAGAATGTGGTTTTTGTGAGCGTAATACTTATGTGCATATTTTCATGGTGTAGAACAGTAAATACTTACCCTTTGTGGCATTTTTTTATTGTCTTTATATCGCCTATGGGATGTTTCACCGTCTGAGTCGGAATCAGATTCAAGATCGTAGGCATAAGCTGGCATTGGAGTTTTTGAATATTGCCGGACTGCTTTAATTTGGAAATTTGGAACCATCTGAAAAACATACAAAATGGAGAAATTATAATCATACCTATTGTAAACTAAATACCACCTCCACACGTATAGAGTCATTAAAATTGTACATATTTTAAGCTGAGAAACTTTACATTTAAAATAGGCCGTGATGGTTGCACAAGTAGTGGCGCAACCCACTTAATTCAAAAATTGTATTTAGGGTTTATACTCATTTGCAAAAATTTTGGTGTGAGAAGAGTTTTCATAAAATAAATAAATATAAATAGTATATAAAAATGTGCATATATTCGTATAATGTATTTTTTACAATACACAAAAATATTCGGTCCTGTTGTTCCTGTAGTGGATCACTTAGTGGATCTAGGCAAAAAGGTGTTTGGCCCTGAGGTATCTCTGGTCCAAATTATTTGAAATAGAAAAAGCAAAAAGATTTATTTTTCAGGTATATAATACGGGTATTAAAAATAATGGAATAGTAGTAAAAATTTTTCAAAATGACGGCTTGCCGATGAAAACATTTTTTTTCTGAAGAAAATTTACACTTTCACTGAAAATAATAACTTTCGTAAAAATATGAAAATCGTTCATACCCTACATATTCGTTGGACCAACGAAACTTTCGTTGGCTCAACGAAAATGTGTAATTTTTCGTAATATGAAAACCTTTATCACTTAACGAAAATGCTTCATATAGTTTTCTACCTTTTTAGAGCCAAAAAACCATTTTAATGAAAAGATTTATCACTTAAAGAAAAATGTCATACTCTTTTTAAAAAATAAAAACACCAATTTGTTCCTTACTTTACCAAAATTTGAATTAAGTAACGAACAAATTCATCAACTTATGAAACTCAGTATTAACTTACGAAAATCTTAGTGCCAGTTGTACAAACGTGGGTCAGCCTTGGTTCAAGAATTTTACCCGCCGATTTCGGCGGATTACCTGCGGGTCAACTTCGGTTCAAGCATGAATGTGGCTATTTGTATATATATATATACCTTGAACCAGTGCTAAAACTCAGCTTTACTACCGATTTCAGAAGATAAAAGTTGCTGATCCACGGATTAAATATTTGTACAACTGGCCCTTAATCAATTAATGTATGAAAATAAATTATTGGAATATAAAAATTCTTCATAGACAGTACAATGTTATATGTATGTCATTGTATATATATTCTTATAGTATTCTCATGAAGTAGAATTTTCTATTTTGCGTCGCCACCGCTGGGATCGCTAGTTTATTTTATGTTTGAACCTCATGCAGAAAATTGAAGTGCAGATCTACCAAAAGATGTCGCTAAAGTATTTTCATGGATTGATAGTACTATAGAAATATATATACAATGTGTATGTATTCAAATATTTTAAAACGTCAACCGTTCACTAAGCTACAAGAAGTCTGTACTCTGTACAAGTGGTAAATGTCACAATTTCATTTTCTTCACATGAAACGCTGTGAAGCTTGTTTACTTCAACATAAGTAAACAAGCCTATCGAAAATCACTAAAAAAAATCACAATTTTGTGGGCTAGTAAGTAAGTAGTAAGTTGCTATAATAATTCTGAAACTTTTTAGTTATTTGCTTTCTCAAAACCTTCTTTGTATTCAGTTTTAATTAAGTTTTAAAAGTATAAGAGAAATTCACATCACAAAAAAAACAAGAAAAGGAAACAAAAATAATGAATATACTCGTATTAATCAATACAACTTTTGAAAAAATGAGTAATTTTAAAGTACGACGCACAATTTTTAGATCACGATGAGAATTCGTTTTATTTAATTTATATAACAAATTTCAATCAAATCGGTCCACCCGTTCAGTTTTTATAGGGTTTTTCCACTTCCTCCATAGAAGGGAACCACTGTGCGGCTGAGCGTCTTTTTTTTTTTTTTTTTTTTGAAATCCTGAGTGGCGAACTACATTTTATTCTAAATTACCACGAACGAACAAACGGTGAAAATTATGGTTTCATTTGAAGAAAAATATTAAAACATATAAATTTTTTTCGTTAAAATACTGCGAAGCAGATGAACTCGCCAGAAATGGAACTCTAATACCAATTTTACCCAACAAGGCAAATATTGGTATACCAATCGCAACGTGCAAACTCATGCTAAAGCAAGAAGCTATAGAGGCAACAAACATAAGATGGTCAAACATTATAACATGCCAAACGACCAAGGAGATCTGGCCTAGGCTAGATCCAAAACGTTCAAAAAATTTATTGTCTCTAAGCAGATTGCATATCAGCTCTGTAATAGATGTCTTAACAGGACACTGTCTCAAAGGTAGACACGCCATAAGACTTGGCGTAGTCTCTAACGACTTCTGTAGAAGTTGCCTCGATGAGGAAGAAGAAGAAACAATCCAACATCTTCTCTGCTCATGTCCTGCTCTTTCCAGTAGACGTAAAAAATACTTGGAAAAATCTTTCTTAGAAGATACTAGTGAATTAATTAATACGGACATCTTCAACCTTCACCGCTTCATTAAAAGCTCTAACTGGTTTAATTAGTGAGGAATTTCCTTGCTAAATCATGGTATCACAACGGACCAATAAGTGGTCTAAGTGTGTCAGTTGTTTTTCTGACAGCCATTTCTACCTCACCTTACCTAACCTTCGTTAAAATAAAAAAAAATAAACAGACCCCGACAGGAATCGAACCTGAGACTCGAATCTTTGTCTGTTTAAGAAGCTATAGCCTAAACGGATGGATCAATTCTCTTCAAACTTGGTATGTAGCAGTTTTTGGAGATTGTGCAGATGATTGTATGGAATTAATTTTTTTAGAACCTTATCTAACCATACCTGTGATGCACCAATCCTAGAAAAGTATAATTTTCTCAAAAACTCTTTTTAACGATTAAAATTAAAAAAATTTAGTGTGGGTTTTTGGACAAGGCCTATCTTTTACCAAAAAAAGATTTTTTCGAAAGTCATTATTAACGGTACCTGTCATAGAACCGTTTTTTTAAACTCTGAATTTCTCTCAAACGACTTATTAAATTTTATTAAAATTTTTAAATTATAATTGTTCAAAATTTCAAATATTTTCAAATTTCAAAATTCTGAGATAACGGTAAAAAGATGCTCTTTTTCTAAACACGTTATATCTTTTGATCGAGAGCATATACAAACTTGATTTAACTTTAATACGCATGCTGATATTCTGATACTAATTCCCAGAATTGGAAAGTGGATAATTTTTTTGATTAGCATTTTGTATGTACAAAAACGACGACTACACAGATATAACACAGAAAGTAAAATGGCGGATGGATTTGTCATCAAACTCTACATGACTTTCAATTCAAAATTTGAACACCGGTAGCGCATTTCGACTTCTCCAATCTCCAATAGGCTATTGATTCCAAACCCATGACCCTCATGTACCCCACCCACCGCTGAATAGTGAACTTGTGATATAAATTTGAATAATGTTTCTTACATCAATATAAAAATATAAACGGTTTTATTATGAGTAGGTATAAAAATAATGCCTTAAATCTATTTTTATAAACTAATACAAAAATAACCTTAAATAATTAGTATTCTATTGAAAGTCTTATATTTAGCCAATTTCTATGAAAATAATTAAATCATTTCTTGACCAGAAGGAAATATCAATGTTTAATCAATGGTCCCCAAAACATTCTCGATATTTTACGTTCGTTTTCGCTTAAAAAATACTGTCGTCCAAGATGTACGAATTCATTTAATGACAGCTGGCCATCACCGTTTCTGTCTATCACAGCGAATGATACTGCCGCATCCTCATCAGTCAGTCCGAGGCAACGGAAAAATAATTTGTATTGGTCTAGATTCAAATGACCAGTATGATCAATATCAACTGCCTTAAAGAGATACGGAAGAAAGCGTCCAATTTTTTTGACTAAATCTTTATCGTTGAGCTTATGATGTAGTTCAGTTAAAAATTGTTCGGCGGTGACTAAATTATAGGGATTAATTTCACCCCATTGTTCTTCCCAAGTTTGCTAAAAAAAAAAAACAATAAAATTTTTATAGAATGTAAAAATAATTATAATTTTCAATAAAATGTATTGTATGTTTACTTACTTTCATAACATCGAAAAATTCAGCAGACATTTCAGGTGATAAATTTCCCACATCAGTAAATCTTTTAGCTAGTAAACTGTAATCATCAAATGATATCACACCATCTCGATTTACATCTAGAATGTTATGGAGTGTTCGCATCTTTCTGCGCCAGAATTCACTTTCCCCCTAAAAACAAAAATTAAATATTATATTTATATCTTATGAGTAAAAACATTAAATTAGCAAGGAAGGTACTATGAACATTAGGCCGGAGCGAAATTTAATTATTGAAATTCAAAATTCTACCCCCCGCAAAAGTTGCATTATTGTGAATAGATTGTATAGTCCTAAAACTGATTTAGGTCTAATTTGTTCACTTTCCATTAAATTCAAAGTCGCCATTTAAAATGGGAAATTTTAAAATTTGTGTGCTATTTGACAGATTTTAAAATTTTAATGGCGACTTAAAATATAATGGAAAGTGAATAAATTGGGCCTTAATGATTTTTTTAATTTCTTTTCCGTGGGAGAGATCTGATATATTTTCATTTTCTTTTTATAAGAAGTGTAAAAGGTTAAGGGATAGTTCGTTCACAGCGGGCTCAGTTTCTAGAGTGATTTCCAGAAGTTCTAGTTTAAATGGCGCTTATTAACCGCAAACGGTGCGTTTTACCTGGTGCGTACTGGTACTGGTACGTTTTACCATAGCGTTGAAAAAGTCAAAAGTTTTGATAACAATTCTCAATAATACCAGGGTTTTATGGTTATGAGTTATGACTTATGATAGATAGAATGTGGTTTTTGTGAGCGTAATACTTATGTGCATATTTTCATGGTGTAGAACAGTAAATACTTACCCTTTGTGGCATTTTTTTATTGTCTTTATATCGCCTATGGGATGTTTCACCGTCTGAGTCGGAATCAGATTCAAGATCGTAGGCATAAGCTGGCATTGGAGTTTTTGAATATTGCCGGACTGCTTTAATTTGGAAATTTGGAACCATCTGAAAAACATACAAAATGGAGAAATTATAATCATACCTATTGTAAACTAAATACCACCTCCACACGTATAGAGTCATTAAAATTGTACATATTTTAAGCTGAGAAACTTTACATTTAAAATAGGCCGTGATGGTTGCACAAGTAGTGGCGCAACCCACTTAATTCAAAAATTGTATTTAGGGTTTATACTCATTTGCAAAAATTTTGGTGTGAGAAGAGTTTTCATAAAATAAATAAATATAAATAGTATATAAAAATGTGCATATATTCGTATAATGTATTTTTTACAATACACAAAAATATTCGGTCCTGTTGTTCCTGTAGTGGATCACTTAGTGGATCTAGGCAAAAAGGTGTTTGGCCCTGAGGTATCTCTGGTCCAAATTATTTGAAATAGAAAAAGCAAAAAGATTTATTTTTCAGGTATATAATACGGGTATTAAAAATAATGGAATAGTAGTAAAAATTTTTCAAAATGACGGCTTGCCGATGAAAACATTTTTTTTCTGAAGAAAATTTACACTTTCACTGAAAATAATAACTTTCGTAAAAATATGAAAATCGTTCATACCCTACATATTCGTTGGACCAACGAAACTTTCGTTGGCTCAACGAAAATGTGTAATTTTTCGTAATATGAAAACCTTTATCACTTAACGAAAATGCTTCATATAGTTTTCTCCCTTTTTAGAGCCAAAAAACCATTTTAATGAAAAGATTTATCACTTAAAGAAAAATGTCATACTCTTTTTAAAAAATAAAAACACCATTTTGTTCCTTACTTTACCAAAATTTGAATTAAGTAACGAACAAATTCATCAACTTATGAAACTCAGTATTAACTTACGAAAATCTTAGTGCCAGTTGTACAAACGTGGGTCAGCCTTGGTTCAAGAATTTTACCCGCCGATTTCGGCGGATTACCTGCGGGTCAACTTCGGTTCAAGCATGAATGTGGCTATTTGTATATATATATATACCTTGAACCAGTGCTAAAACTCAGCTTTACTACCGATTTCAGAAGATAAAAGTTGCTGATCCACGGATTAAATATTTGTACAACTGGCCCTTAATCAATTAATGTATGAAAATAAATTATTGGAATATAAAAATTCTTCATAGACAGTACAATGTTATATGTATGTCATTGTATATATATTCTTATAGTATTCTCATGAAGTAGAATTTTCTATTTTGCGTCGCCACCGCTGGGATCGCTAGTTTATTTTATGTTTGAACCTCATGCAGAAAATTGAAGTGCAGATCTACCAAAAGATGTCGCTAAAGTATTTTCATGGATTGATAGTACTATAGAAATATATATACAATGTGTATGTATTCAAATATTTTAAAACGTCAACCGTTCACTAAGCTACAAGAAGTCTGTACTCTGTACAAGTGGTAAATGTCACAATTTCATTTTCTTCACATGAAACGCTGTGAAGCTTGTTTACTTCAACATAAGTAAACAAGCCTATCGAAAATCACTAAAAAAAATCACAATTTTGTGGGCTAGTAAGTAAGTAGTAAGTTGCTATAATAATTCTGAAACTTTTTAGTTATTTGCTTTCTCAAAACCTTCTTTGTATTCAGTTTTAATTAAGTTTTAAAAGTATAAGAGAAATTCACATCAAAAAAAACAAGAAAAGGAAACAAAAATAATGAATATACTCGTATTAATCAATACAACTTTTGAAAAAATGAGTAATTTTAAAGTACGACGCACAATTTTTAGATCACGATGAGAATTCGTTTTATTTAATTTATATACCTAACAAATTTCAATCAAATCGGTCCACCCGTTCAGTTTTTATAGGGTTTTTCCACTTCCTCCTTTGAAATCCTGAGTGGCGAACTACATTTTATTCTAAATTACCACGAACGAACAAACGGTGAAAATTATGGTTTCATTTGAAGAAAAATATTAAAACATATAAATTTTTTTCTTTAAAATACTGCGAAGCAGATGAACTCGCCAGAAATGGAACTCTAATACCAATTTTACCCAACAAGGCAAATATTGGTATACCAATCGCAACGTGCAAACTCATGCTACAGCAAGAAGCTATAGAGGCAACAAACATAAGATGGTCAAACATTATAACATGCCAAACGACCAAGGAGATCTGGCCTAGGCTAGATCCAAAACGTTCAAAAAATTTATTGTCTCTAAGCAGATTGCATATCAGCTCTGTAATAGATGTCTTAACAGGACACTGTCTCAAAGGTAGACACGCCATAAGACTTGGCGTAGTCTCTAACGACTTCTGTAGAAGTTGCCTCGATGAGGAAGAAGAAGAAACAATCCAACATCTTCTCTGCTCATGTCCTGCTCTTTCCAGTAGACGTAAAAAATACTTGGAAAAATCTTTCTTAGAAGATACTAGTGAATTAATTAATACGGACATCTTCAACCTTCACCGCTTCATTAAAAGCTCTAACTGGTTTAATTAGTGAGGAATTTCCTTGCTAAATCATGGTATCACAACGGACCAATAAGTGGTCTAAGTGTGTCAGTTGTTTTTCTGACAGCCATTTCTACCTCACCTTACCTAACCTTCGTTAAAATAAAAAAAAATAAACAGACCCCGACAGGAATCGAACCTGAGACTCGAATCTTTGTCTGTTTAAGAAGCTATAGCCTAAACGGATGGATCAATTCTCTTCAAACTTGGTATGTAGCAGTTTTTGGAGATTGTGCAGATGATTGTATGGAATTAATTTTTTTAGAACCTTATCTAACCATACCTGTGATGCACCAATCCTAGAAAAGTATAATTTTCTCAAAAACTCTTTTTAACGATTAAAATTAAAAAAATTTAGTGTGGGTTTTTGGACAAGGCCTATCTTTTACCAAAAAAAGATTTTTTCGAAAGTCATTATTAACGGTACCTGTCATAGAACCGTTTTTTTAAACTCTGAATTTCTCTCAAACGGCTTATTAAATTTTATTAAAATTTTTAAATTATAATTGTTCAAAATTTCAAATATTTTCAAATTTCAAAATTCTGAGATAACGGTAAAAAGATGCTCTTTTTCTAAACACGTTATATCTTTTGATCGAGAGCATATACAAACTTGATTTAACTTTAATACGCATGCTGATATTCTGATACTAATTCCCAGAATTGGAAAGTGGATAATTTTTTTGATTAGCATTTTGTATGTACAAAAACGACGACTACACAGATATAACACAGAAAGTAAAATGGCGGATGGATTTGTCATCAAACTCTACATGACTTTCAATTCAAAATTTGAACACCGGTAGCGCATTTCGACTTCTCCAATCTCCAATAGGCTATTGATTCCAAACCCATGACCCTCATGTACCCCACCCACCGCTGAATAGTGAACTTGTGATATAAATTTGAATAATGTTTCTTACATCAATATAAAAATATAAACGGTTTTATTATGAGTAGGTATAAAAATAATGCCTTAAATCTATTTTTATAAACTAATACAAAAATAACCTTAAATAATTAGTATTCTATTGAAAGTCTTATATTTAGCCAATTTCTATGAAAATAATTAAATCATTTCTTGACCAGAAGGAAATATCAATGTTTAATCAATGGTCCCCAAAACATTCTCGATATTTTACGTTCGTTTTCGCTTAAAAAATACTGTCGTCCAAGATGTACGAATTCATTTAATGACAGCTGGCCATCACCGTTTCTGTCTATCACAGCGAATGATACTGCCGCATCCTCATCAGTCAGTCCGAGGCAACGGAAAAATAATTTGTATTGGTCTAGATTCAAATGACCAGTATGATCAATATCAACTGCCTTAAAGAGATACGGAAGAAAGCGTCCAATTTTTTTGACTAAATCTTTATCGTTGAGCTTATGATGTAGTTCAGTTAAAAATTGTTCGGCGGTGACTAAATTATAGGGATTAATTTCACCCCATTGTTCTTCCCAAGTTTGCTAAAAAAAAAAACAATAAAATTTTTATAGAATGTAAAAATAATTATAATTTTCAATAAAATGTATTGTATGTTTACTTACTTTCATAACATCGAAAAATTCAGCAGACATTTCAGGTGATAAATTTCCCACATCAGTAAATCTTTTAGCTAGTAAACTGTAATCATCAAATGATATCACACCATCTCGATTTACATCTAGAATGTTATGGAGTGTTCGCATCTTTCTGCGCCAGAATTCACTTTCCCCCTAAAAACAAAAATTAAATATTATATTTATATCTTATGAGTAAAAACATTAAATTAGCAAGGAAGGTACTATGAACATTAGGCCGGAGCGAAATTTAATTATTGAAATTCAAAATTCTACCCCCCGCAAAAGTTGCATTATTGTGAATAGATTGTATAGTCCTAAAACTGATTTAGGTCTAATTTGTTCACTTTCCATTAAATTCAAAGTCGCCATTTAAAATGGGAAATTTTAAAATTTGTGTGCTATTTGACAGATTTTAAAATTTTAATGGCGACTTAAAATATAATGGAAAGTGAATAAATTGGGCCTTAATGATTTTTTTAATTTCTTTTCCGTGGGAGAGATCTGATATATTTTCATTTTCTTTTTATAAGAAGTGTAAAAGGTTAAGGGATAGTTCGTTCACAGCGGGCTCAGTTTCTAGAGTGATTTCCAGAAGTTCTAGTTTAAATGGCGCTTATTAACCGCAAACGGTGCGTTTTACCTGGTGCGTACTGGTACTGGTACGTTTTACCATAGCGTTGAAAAAGTCAAAAGTTTTGATAACAATTCTCAATAATACCAGGGTTTTATGGTTATGAGTTATGACTTATGATAGATAGAATGTGGTTTTTGTGAGCGTAATACTTATGTGCATATTTTCATGGTGTAGAACAGTAAATACTTACCCTTTGTGGCATTTTTTTATTGTCTTTATATCGCCTATGGGATGTTTCACCGTCTGAGTCGGAATCAGATTCAAGATCGTAGGCATAAGCTGGCATTGGAGTTTTTGAATATTGCCGGACTGCTTTAATTTGGAAATTTGGAACCATCTGAAAAACATACAAAATGGAGAAATTATAATCATACCTATTGTAAACTAAATACCACCTCCACACGTATAGAGTCATTAAAATTGTACATATTTTAAGCTGAGAAACTTTACATTTAAAATAGGCCGTGATGGTTGCACAAGTAGTGGCGCAACCCACTTAATTCAAAAATTGTATTTAGGGTTTATACTCATTTGCAAAAATTTTGGTGTGAGAAGAGTTTTCATAAAATAAATAAATATAAATAGTATATAAAAATGTGCATATATTCGTATTGTAATGTTTTATTCCGGGTTCACAATAAAACTTATTTAATTTCCACTTATATTTCCGTTCAAATAAGAACACACTTTATTTCAACTCAATTTACTTTTATTATTCGCTCAAACAAACACACTTTTAAATCACTTTATTTACTACTAACAATTCGCAACACTTTATTTCACTTTGTACTGTACTCTTTCACTTTCAAGATTAAACTGTCCCCGGTTTTTTTTAGATTAAGGTTTTTATATTTTTCAATTTGTTTTATATACAATTGACTTAAAACTAAACTTATAACTATATTAATCATGTCGGCTCAACAATAGGGGCCCGACGTACTTCTAATGACTCTATATAATGCTATTTTACAATATCATATTTTTGTTTACTTAATCTATTACATGAATTTTTTCTAATATTTAAATATTTTTAACATGGCTTGTTTTTTTAAAATTTAATATAAAATTACTTATAGATATTTTACCCTCTATAGTGTTGGTTGTTTGTTATTTCGTAGAACGGTGTTTCTTCGTTGTCCATTATATCCTCGAATCGGTCGTCTGTGATGGCTCGAACGTTCAGGTAGCGATGGCTGGGCTCTAGTTGATGCTGGAGTATTTGTTGGACTTCTAAGTTCGGATGGTTTTCCAGGTTCCTGATGATCTTCGTTGAAAGCTGCCGCATAAATTGATCAATGGGAATCAATTTTGCCTCCTCGTACAATTTCTTGGTTGGGTAGTATCTCCTCGAAACTGGGTGTCGCTGTAGTCCTGACTGTCCCCGGTCGGTGTCTACGCTGCCTTTTATACCGGAATCTCGAGACTCGAGAACGTCCTCGAAGGCTCTCGTCCCTGTCTCTCGAAACTTCCTTTCCAGGAAGGGCACTTCATACTTCCAGTCTAGTGGGATATTTTGAGATGTGTTCAGTGTGGGATATTTTGAGATGTGTTCAGTGAGATATTTTTAGATGTGTTCAGTGGGATATTTTTAGATGTGTTCAATGAGATATTTTTCTTAATTACTAAAGGTCCGTTCACATTTCTACCTTTGCAGGAGTAGGTAGTGTGTTCAGACTTTTATCTTAAAAGTAGTTCAGTAATTCATCGTTACATTGCCCCCCTCTTAGGATTGTTCGTCCCGAACAACTCCATTGCTTCTATCACCATTATAACGATGTAAACGGTCACAATGAACTACCTTAAGTTTGCCTCTTACCCCTCTTTGTATACGGTAAACCACGTCGTTAATTCTGGTTATTACTGTGTAAGGGCCTTCCCAGTTTTGTTGTAGCTTCGGTGATAGTCCCTTTTGTCGGTGGGGATTGTAAAACCACACAAGTTCTCCTTCTTGAAACCCTGTTGCTGTCGCTCGTGCGTCATATCTTGTTTTCATCCTGTCACTAGACGCTTTTATATTTGTCCTTGTCCGTTGGTGAATGTCAGCCAGTGTTCCTTTCAGGTTATCTACGTACTCATCCATTTCATGTGGCTCGTTTGGAACACTTCCAAATTTTATCTCACTTGGCAGACGTATTGTTGAGCCAAATAGGACTTCCGATGGTGTATGTCCAGTAGAACTATGTGTTGCACTTCTATAAGCCATCAAGAATAATGGAATATGTCGGTCCCAGTCTCGTTGATTATCATTGACTACTTTTGACAGGTGTTCCTTAAGTGTCCTGTTAAATCGCTCAACCATCCCATCAGATTGTGGATGAAGCGGTGTTGTTCGCGTCTTCTTGATGCCAAGGAGTGAGCAAACCTCTTGAAAAATCTTAGATTCGAAGTTCCTTCCTTGGTCGGAATGAAGTTCCATGGGTACTCCGAACCTGCTCACCCAATGAAAGACAATCTTATCCACAACTGTTTTGGTTTCCTGGTTTGGAATGGCAAATGCCTCAGGCCATTTGCTGAAGTAGTCCATCACTACAAGGATGTATCGATTTCCGTTGTTGGTTTCGGGAAAAGGACCTGCTACGTCTATTGCAATTCTCTCAAAAGGTGCACCCACATTGTACTGCTGCATCTTGCTTTGGATTTTTCTAGCTGGTCCTTTGCTAGCGGCACAAGTATCACATTTTCGGCACCACTTTTCAACGTCTTCTCTCATACGTAACCAGTAGAATTGCTGTCGTAGCTTTTCCAGCGTCTTGTTGATGCCTAAATGGCCTCCAGAAGTTCCACCGTGCATCTCTCGGAGAACATCATTTACCTTTGACTGAGGTACGACTAGCTGCATTACATAGGATTTACCATCTGCGGATTCCCACTTACGCCTGAGTAGCCCTTCTTGCACATGAAGTGAGTCCCATTGTGCCCAATATGCTTTTAGAGTGGGGCTTCGGTCGGAGATGTCGGCCCATTCTGGTTTCTCTTGATGTTCCTTCCATGCAAGGATGGGTTCGATGTCCGAATCTTCCTGTTGGGCCATTCTGAGTTCTTCATTACTCCAGCCACAAATGGGATCAGCTCTCGTTCTTCTAACAGCGACAACTTCCTTTTCTTCTAGTCGTGTGCAATGTTTGCAGTCTTGCTTGCACGGGCGTCGAGATAATGCGTCTGCATTTGAATGCAGCTTTCCTCTTCGATGTTGAATCTGACATTGATACGTCTGAAGTATCTCGATCCATCTTGCTACTTGACCCTCTTGATTTTTGAAGTTCAAAAGCCAATTTAGTGCACCATGATCTGTGCGAAGAAGGAACTTCTGTCCATAGATGTACTTATGGAAGTGCTTTGTTGCCAATACCAGAGCTAGAAGTTCCCTTCTGGTCACGCAATAGTTTCTTTCTTGTTTCGAGAGTACCTTGCTGAAATAGGCAACGACCTTTTCTTCTCCGTCATGAACTTGCGATAAAACAGCACCAACTCCAACATTACTTGCATCTGCGTCAATGATGAATTGTTTGCCTGGAGTCGGATAGGCCAGCACAGGAGCTTCACATAACCGCAGCTTCAGTTCCTGAAAGCTTTTCTCACACTCACCTGACCATTTAAAGGGTTTACCCTTCTCCGTAAGTTGGTGCAAGCTTTTGGCGATTCTCGCAAAATCCTTCACAAATCGTCGATAGTACGTTGCCAGACCGAGGAAACTCCGAAGTTGATGCTTGTCCTGAGGGGTTGGCCAGTTCTTCACAGTGTCAACCTTTTCAGGATCAGTCTTCACTCCTTGGGATGAGATGATATGCCCCAAATATTTAACCTCGGTCTTGAAAAGTGCACATTTCTTTGGATTCAACTTAAGATGTGCTTCTCGTAGCCTTTGGAATACAGCCTTTAGGTTTTCACAATGGTCATCAAATGTTTTCCCGTAAACGATGACATCATCCAAATAGACTAGGCAAGATTTCCAGGTTAATCCATTTAAAACGCACTCCATTAAGCGCTCAAAAGTAGCTGGGGCATTGCATAGCCCAAACGGCATGACATTAAACTGCCACAGACCATTTCCTGTGGAGAAAGCCGTCTTCTCCCGATCTTCTGGATGGATTTCTACCTGCCAGTAGCCACTCTTCAAATCCAAAGTCGAAAACCATTGTGCTCCTTCCATTGCATCTAGAGTATCGCTGATTCTTGGCAGTGGGTAGCTGTCTTTCTTCGTCACATCATTCAGCCTGCGGTAGTCGACACAAAATCGAGTGCTTCCATCCTTCTTTTTGACGAGAACTACCGGTGATGCCCAAGGGCTTTTGGAATTTTCGATTAGCCCGTCTTTCTTCATTGTTGTTATCATTTCTTCAACTTCACCTTGTTTGGCCAACGGGAGACGTCTTGCTGGTTGACGAATCGGCCTAGCATCTCCTGTATCGATTCGATGCTGCACCAGTTGTGTCCGGCCGTATTGCCCGCTGGGTGAAGAGAAAATATCAGCATATTCGTGAAGAAGACTTCCCGCAACATTAAGCTGATGTTGACTCAAGTTGTCTGATTTGAGAATTTGTTTCTTTAGTTTCTCCGATTTCATAGTCATCTGTGTATCCACCTCGTTGATCTTAGTTATTGCGGCCACAGATTCACATTGCCCAACAACTTCTCCTTTCTTAAGCTTGATTGGGTACGGTTTGATGTTAAGTATGCGTACAGGTACCATGTTGTTCTTTGGTGCCACAAGAGTCTTCCCGATGATGATGTTTTGGGAACTTTGTTTAACTTCTGGCTCAACCATGAGGTATCGATGGCTTCCAATATTCCCCTTTAGTTTCGTCCACACAAAAACTTCTGAAGAAGGAGGCAGGCACATGTCTTCTTTGATGACAGTTCTAATTGTTGTTGAATTTTCGTTGCCATAGACCATTGGGATCTCCACATTTCTGTATTTCAGGACTTGATTACCTATATCCAAAATGATTTCATGGTCCTTCATGAAGTCGATTCCAATGATGCACTCGTCACATATATCTGCCACCAAAAACACATGCGAAAACTCTAGTTCTGCCATACGGATCGTAAGACGAACTTCACCGTACACCCTTGCTGCTTCTCCTGTGGCTGTCTTCAGACGGTAGCTGTTGGTGTTATGTAGCCATGTCATCTTCACCAAGTCTCTTCGTACAATAGAGGCGGTGGCACCGGTGTCAATTGTAGCCACGTGTTGTTTGTTGTTTATGGTCGCCTCCACTGTCAGACTTTTGTTGTCTCGTTTACTCTGTGAGACTTGAATTGTGGTTCTGGGGCCATCGATACCAGATACCAGATTTCCCGAATGGGAAACAAGATGAGCATGAGTGTTAGTTGTATCGCTTACCTGTTGTTGGGCAATATTCCTGTTTCCACAGTGTTCGCAAGCAGTTCTTCTTGGTGGAAATCTGCACTGCCGCTGGAGATGTCCTGTCTTGTTACAGTTCCAGCATCGAGCAGCTCCGTCTCGCTGGTTTCTTTGGAACGCGAGTTTTTGACAAGAGCATTCCTCCACTGCAACTTCTCTTACCCGATGAACGCCTTGAGAAGCCTGTTCTGCTGCTTCCATAGTCAGTGCAAACGCTAATGCTTCAGGAAGGGAACGTTTTCCAGCTGTTCGAATTGCTCGCTGAAGATTTATATCAGATACAGCACGTACAAAGGCTTCTGTCGCAAACTGATTGATAATGTCGTCTCCTGCTGTCGGATATGCCAGATGAGCCAACCTTTCAATATCTGCTTGAAGTTGTTGCAGAGTTTCTCCTCTTTTCTGGACTCTTGTATTGAGTTGGACGCGGAAGACTTCCTGCATATGGCCATCTCCAAAGCGTTTTTCAATGACCTGGACAAGAGCGTTAAAGTTACCATTCTTTTCTGGTGGTAACGTTTGTAACAACTCAGCAGCAGGACCTCTAAGAGCAAGAGTCAGCGCTATACATTTGTCTTCGTCATCCCAGCCATTTGTTGTTGCAGCTGCCTCAAACTGTTTCTTGTAGATCGACCAAGAACTTTGTCCATCAAATGTTGGTGGATGCATTTCCTTCTTCTTTGGGTACTCACCAGAACTTTCTCGAATCTTAATTTTCCGAACCTTGTCAAGTTCCTCAGTAATACTTTGCATTTTAACTTCCATTTTTTCAAACTTGTCATCCACTTTCTCGAACTTTCCTTCTACTTTCTCGAGTTTTTCTTCAACTTTCTCGAACTTTTCTTGAGATTGCTTTTCAACGCATTTGATGGAAGCATCAATAGCAACGAACTTGTTCTCGATCGCGTCAAGCTTACCTTGGATGATGTTTTTCTGTTCATCTAATTTTTCGAGAAGATTCTGTTGTTCACTCTTTTGCTCGGTACGTTGTTTTTCCATTTGTTCGAGAACACTCTGTTGTTCACTCCTTTGCTCGGTACGTTGTTTTTCCATTTGTTCTCTCTGTTCCTTGCGTTGTGTCTCAATTTGTTCTTTCTGTTCTTCAAATTTTGCAAGGAGAACAGCCATCATGGATGACATATCGGAACTAGTACTTACTCGTTCTTCTATCATTTCAACCTCGAATTGAAATGTATCCAAATCTTCGTTTTTCTGGGTTAAATAATCCTGTAGACGAATAATGAGATCATTTTTCGATCCAGCAGTAGGAAGACTTCGCTTAGTCAATTCCGCCTTCAACTCAGTCAAACTTAACTGATTTAGTGTTTTACCCATTTTAACTTTTCAAAACGCGAGCACTTTTACTTATTTCAAAATGTTTTACACTTTGTTTATTGTTAAAACACACGCGCACTTTTTATTTTATTCGCGAAATTATCTGATTCGCACAAATAAATAAGTTTTATTCCACTTTTCTGACACCAATGTAATGTTTTATTCCGGGTTCACAATAAAACTTATTTAATTTCCACTTATATTTCCGTTCAAATAAGAACACACTTTATTTCAACTCAATTTACTTTTATTATTCGCTCAAACAAACACACTTTTAAATCACTTTATTTACTACTAACAATTCGCAACACTTTATTTCACTTTGTACTGTACTCTTTCACTTTCAAGATTAAACTGTCCCCGGTCGGTGTCTACGCTGCCTTTTATACCGGAATCTCGAGACTCGAGAACGTCCTCGAAGGCTCTCGTCCCTTTCTCTCGAAACTTCCTTTCCAGGAAGGGCACTTCATACTTCCAGTCTAGTGGGATATTTTGAGATGTGTTCAGTGTGGGATATTTTGAGATGTGTTCAGTGAGATATTTTTAGATGTGTTCAGTGGGATATTTTTAGATGTGTTCAATGAGATATTTTTCTTAATTACTAAAGGTCCGTTCACATTTCTACCTTTGCAGGAGTAGGTAGTGTGTTCAGACTTTTATCTTAAAAGTAGTTCAGTAATTCATCGTTACAGTATAATGTATTTTTTACAATACACAAAAATATTCGGTCCTGTTGTTCCTGTAGTGGATCACTTAGTGGATCTAGGCAAAAAGGTGTTTGGCCCTGAGGTATCTCTGGTCCAAATTATTTGAAATAGAAAAAGCAAAAAGATTTATTTTTCAGGTATATAATACGGGTATTAAAAATAATGGAATAGTAGTAAAAATTTTTCAAAATGACGGCTTGCCGATGAAAACATTTTTTTTCTGAAGAAAATTTACACTTTCACTGAAAATAATAACTTTCGTAAAAATATGAAAATCGTTCATACCCTACATATTCGTTGGACCAACGAAACTTTCGTTGGCTCAACGAAAATGTGTAATTTTTCGTAATATGAAAACCTTTATCACTTAACGAAAATGCTTCATATAGTTTTCTCCCTTTTTAGAGCCAAAAAACCATTTTAATGAAAAGATTTATCACTTAAAGAAAAATGTCATACTCTTTTTAAAAAATAAAAACACCAATTTGTTCCTTACTTTACCAAAATTTGAATTAAGTAACGAACAAATTCATCAACTTATGAAACTCAGTATTAACTTACGAAAATCTTAGTGCCAGTTGTACAAACGTGGGTCAGCCTTGGTTCAAGAATTTTACCCGCCGATTTCGGCGGATTACCTGCGGGTCAACTTCGGTTCAAGCATGAAGGCTTGGCCACACCGGAGGGTACGCGGTAGAGGTACAGGTAACGGTACGGGTATTTGTATGGAAAAAATTCCAAACTGACACATCAACGTTCGGGTGTGAAATTTTTTTAATACAAATATCGTTGCCGCTACCCGTACCGCTACCGCGTACCCTCCGGTGTGGCCAAGCCTTGAATGTGGCTATTTGTATATATATATATACCTTGAACCAGTGCTAAAACTCAGCTTTACTACCGATTTCAGAAGATAAAAGTTGCTGATCCACGGATTAAATATTTGTACAACTGGCCCTTAATCAATTTATGTATGAAAATAAATTATTGGAATATAAAAATTCTTCATAGACAGTACAATGTTATATGTATGTCATTGTATATATATTCTTATAGTATTCTCATGAAGTAGAATTTTCTATTTTGCGTCGCCACCGCTGGGATCGCTAGTTTATTTTATGTTTGAACCTCATGCAGAAAATTGAAGTGCAGATCTACCAAAAGATGTCGCTAAAGTATTTTCATGGATTGATAGTACTATAGAAATATATATACAATGTGTATGTATTCAAATATTTTAAAACGTCAACCGTTCACTAAGCTACAAGAAGTCTGTACTCTGTACAAGTGGTAAATGTCACAATTTCATTTTCTTCACATGAAACGCTGTGAAGCTTGTTTACTTCAACATAAGTTATATTATGCTATGTTTTGGAGACTTTTCTGTTTAATTTTTTGTTTGCTTGAATTCAAAACTCTCCGAAAAAATATCTCTAGTTCTATTTGTTGCTTAACTGGTTTAACAGAATGATGTAGCTGTGGCTGTGTCTTGTGGAGCTGTCAAAGTTAAAAAATATGAAATTAGTATATTGGTGCCAAAATACGTAGTTGTGGCTGTGGCAAGGAAATTCGCTGTGGTACAAGTCGAGTCAACTTTTACTTCAAGCTACAAGCGCAATGATTTTTGACGTTTCTAATGTGGTTGCTCAGTTAAAATTATTTTTTTTTTTCAAGGCAATTGACATTTTAGTGCGCCACATATTCTGTTCATCTTTTCTACATTTTTAGCGATTTTATTTGACATCTTGTACCACCGCGTTTTTCTTTGCTACAAGCGAATTTGCATTCTGTTTAACCAGTAAGCCTAGTACGCTGCTGAAGCGAAAAGAAAAATTTTCAAGTCTCCAAAGTCGACAACGAAAAAATATCATCAAGTATTCTGTCAAAGTGAATAAAATTCAAAATTAATTTAAAATCAAGAAAAATCAACAGAAAATAAAAAGTGAAAAAACCGTCAACACTGCTCTTGGAGTCAAGAAAAATTCATAGGATAGTAAAAAGTAAGTGACAAATGAGTAAAAACTTTCCAGTTTTTCGCTAGAGCTGCGTAGGTACCACATTAGAAACGAAAAGCAAAACGAAATTTTCAGTTCAGGATTTCGTTAACGAAATTTTGTATGGAAAATTTCTTTTCGCTTCAGCATAGCGTACTAGGCTTTAGCCAAAATTGATATATTCTATTCTATTAAATAGTACAAGTAAAATAGTACATAAAATCAAGAAATAAACAAATAAATTGTTACACTCATGAAACTTGGCAAAAAGTTTGCTTTTAAGATAAGAACCAAGTACCTACAAAAAAAGTCTATAAAAAAAATTTGGGTGGAAGGGTGTTTTTTCGCGGACAAGAGGCCCCTCCCTCTGAAGGTGAAGGTCAAAAATATACTGAAAAAAATTGTTTGTCGAATATCATCATATGACACATGTTTTCAAGGTATTTTTTTTATGCTGAATCTAATGACATAAAAATAAAGTCAATACGATTGCTCTAAGAAAAGTTATTGCCGATTAAAAACAAGGGTGCTTGTTTTTTGACTTCAACAAGTAAAATATAACAGCAACCCATGTGAAAAACATGCTACACTGATAAAATTTTTATTACTCAAAAACTGTAAGATTTTATGTTACATTGATAACACTGGTTAACAAGGGTTCTGTTGCCGGAACAAAAATATACTTTTCTGAAGGTTTTCGGTGTGCTGAACTCGAATCCTAAGTCAAAAAAATTCTAGCAGCTCTCGTTTTTGAGATATTACCTTTAGAAAATGCAAAAAAACGTTTTTTTGAGTTTTTCGGACCTTATTCTATTGTATAATGAAAATTGTTTGAGCATATTTAGTAGCGGTTTCTATAAGAACTATTTCCCATCTTTCGATGCCTGTTTAAATCTTTTCAATATCTTTTGTATTGCCCGAGATATCTTAAAATGAAGTAAGTGGGTTTGGCTTCATATATCATAAAGTAGATAATGACGTTATAAAATTTATAAAAATACCAAACAACTGAGGATATCTCGTACAGTAAAAAAGATATCGGAAAGATTTAAACAGATTTAAAAAGGTGGAAAATAGTTCTTATAAAAACCATCACTAAATATGCTCAAACAATTTTCCTTATATAAAAGAATTAGGTCCGAAGTGCTGCATTTTCTAACGGTAATATCTCAAAAACGGGAGCTGCTAGAATTTTTTTGCCTTCGGATTCGAGTTCAGCACACCAAAAACCTTCAGAAAAGTATATTTTTGTTCCGGCAACAAAAAAAAAGTTTAATTTTGTAAACCAGTGTAAATGTTACGGTTTTTGAGTAATTAAATTAATTGATTGAAAATTATTGTGTTTTTTTGATATTAAGTCAAAATAAGGTTAAAAAATAAATATTTTAAATCAAATAAATTGCTGTGTAATTGGGGCACAACAAGGTAAGTTTTCACCAAATTTCGTATAAAAAACTTTTTTTTGAAAAAAATAAAAATAAATTTTTCACATAAATTTTGAGGTTATGTAAAAAAATTGTTAACATATAAGTTGTAGATCTTTTTATTATCTACAACTTTGCTATTCAACTTTTTTTCATAGGACTTGTAGTTTTGCCAGAAATCGAGATTTACCATTTTTTACCATTAAAAACTCAACCCACCCACTTCCCGAACTCGGCTCGCCCGTAAATTATTTTTGCTTTCATTTTTATCATATTCACCCCCTTTTCCAATGGGTTTCATCCTACTATGATTTGTTTTGGTTTAAAAAAATTATCGACCCTGGGCTATTATTTCTTTTCCCAAAAGCAAACTTTTTGCCAAGTTTCATGAGTGTAACAATTTTTTTTATATGCCTATTTTACCTGTACTATAAAGCTGAGGGAAAATTATAGAGCATCAGTTCTTAAAATTCTCGTTTTTTAACCTGGCGAAAACCAAGTAAAGTCGCGAATTAAAGCTGCAGACTTTTGAATTCGTTCTTAGAACGCAAAAGGCTGTAAAACTGCAAACTCACTCTAGGTCTATTAGGAAAACTAAATTTTTTTATTCAAATTTCAATGTTGCAGACCAAACATCATGATGCATCATATCGATTAAGGTAACTAAGCACCATATTCACTGCAACATTTCGAGCCGCAGCGCAGGTGTAGCGAATATCAATATTTCTTTTTATATACCTAAATAATGAAATAACTGCAGTTATTTATCTGTTCAAATAAATGACCCAAAAGTATTTTTGTGTCGTTTAACGATTACCGTTGCACCACGTGGCGTCGAGTTTATAGGATTTTTTTTAACCGATTTTTGATTGTGATCTTCGGAATTAGAACATAAATACAAAATATTTTACACACAATTACATTAACAAGAGTAAAGCCCTTTGTTACGCAGAGGAAAAAGTAGGAAATAGATTTTATGTTTTACTGAAATTATTTAAGTTCCGTTTCAGCATACCTATTTTCTAGATGTCAGATTATCGAAATTCTATTTCTTGATTAATGTGTTTCTTGAATAGGTTTTCTATTTCAATGAACAATTATGTAGCCGTTATTTATTTATTTAAAACGCAAAACAAACCAATAAACCGTCATTAGGTGTCTCTATTTCTAATAAAATGTTCAGGTATCTACGAATTTTAATGAAAACAAATAGAAGGTCGTTAGTATTCCTTATTATTATATATTATTATATAATTTAAAACATTTCATTTAAATAAATCTACAAAATAAAATTGTTATCAGTTTATTTTTTATATTGACACTCACCTTGATGGTTTCAACTTTCATAAAAATGTTTAATAGTCGAACTGATGCTGGTACTCTTCTTATTGGGAGGAGTTCTTGTGAAGTCCTTAGAAGGACAGAAGTTATCAATTTAAAAGCCATTACTCCCGAATATTTCTCTTACGAAAGTATTAACAAAATTATATACCCTAATTAAAAAGTCACTATTGATTAAATAAAATTTTAATGCGTAAAGACTTATTTATTTTTTTTTATTTTCAATTCAAATTTTAACTGCTGGTTATATTAAAAGTCTGACCGATCGCTCACGCAGATAATTCCACATTGAACATAGCCCAAATTATGGTTTCAATTTCAATAAGAAAAACCATGTGTCTGGAGTCTAGTAAATTGGTCGTTACATTATCAACACTTAGTAAGTATATACCAATACATTTACACATTACATACATACGTCTTCGTCTATATACAATTGCTTGAAAGCATCAACATATGGTTTATCGCTGGAGTAGTAGTGTGGTTCTATGGGGTAGTTAGTAGGTAGTTTGTGGATTGGATTGTCAACTTTAGCTTGGGAGCTCTACTCGGGCCTATGTGACTTAATTCATGTGTATACATACAATCTCTATCTTTTAAAATAAACATTATTGGGATTGAAAAACAAACTTTTTTTTACGGTTTTCTTAGGGCCACCATACTACAAATCTGGTTTTGAAGTTCCATTTTGATCATTCACATAGATATGTTACTACCTACTCTCTTATTTTATATTCATATCAATACAGTACATAATAGATAAAAACAAACACAACTCACAAAACTCTCAAGGTCTTCGAACTCAGATGTTTAATGTTATTATTGTTTATTTTTTTATGTATTATTATGAGTTTATCAATAGAGACTTCTGGGATCAACATTTTTCATCTCATTCGATGTTATGTTAATAAATTCACAAATATGTATTTGTAGAAGTTGCACTTGTATGCAATGTAGGTATCAATATTAATAATGTTTACGGCGGCGTACGTGATCAAACAAAACAACAAACCCGGTCAGACCACAATATGAGAAGCTATCGGATATTATTTTATTTTGTTGCTTTAAGATGTAGGTATGACTTGTCTTTTATTAGGGCATTACGTTAACATCAGAGATATGTCGGAATTTATAGGATTAAATTGCTGAGCTTAGAAAAAGAAGATGGTACCCAGGCGCGGATCTAAAAAATTTGGTTTGGGGGGGGTCACAGGATTAAAAAAACTTACTTCCAAACAGTGGCGTATTGAGGGTGGGGGATCAGGGGGCTCAAGCCCCCCCCCCCAAGCCTCCAAGACAATGTTATTATTTAGCTGATTTCTTCATAATGTACATGATTAACTGAAACTTGTTCGTAAATCTTAGAGATTTACGGCCATATTATTCACTCTGCATTTAGTTTGGATTTAAGTTAATTTTAAATCCAACCCATTTAATCTGAATTTCATAAATCCAAGGATTTAATTTTTTGGTCATATTATTCATTAAAAAAAAATTATATGTTTATTCAATAAATTTTGTATAATTATCATTTATCTTTATTTTTCCTTCACAAAATACGTGAAAAAACATCTGAACACTGTGAAAATTAATTTTACATCTGGATTTATAAAGTTAAACAGACCTCCAGAGAGCAGTTTAAATTGGTTTGGATTTAACGAGATTGGATTTAAAAAATTGGATTTAAGATTGGATTTAAGTAGGTAGTGAATATTATGGAATTGGATTTATTTTTGACATTTGACATTGTTAACATCCAGATGTATTTTTTAAACTAGTGAATAATATGGCCGTTAGAGGCAGCTCAGTTGTTTGAGCCCCCTCCAAATTCTGAAAGGGCTGTTTGTGTTTGTTTGAGTAAGGGATACATTTTTTTCAGATTTTATTCCAATTCGGAATTCTTCAAATCTTTTTTTTTCGGTATTTTGATGTCGAATTAGGTACATCACCGTTAAATTTTGTAAAACTTCTTATGCAAACTCTAAACACCGTATTTTATCGTCTTTTCAAAATAATATTTTTCTCAAAGATAATAGACATTTTTGGTATCTTAAAATCTTAGTGGTCAACATAACTAATGGTTTCTTTAAGGAAATTCCAGTTTGCGCTTTTGAAAATTAGTTTTTCAGACTTCCACTTTCTGCATTTCAATTTTGGGCATTCACTTGCCGATAGTGAAATTAAATTGTCTGCATTTTTCACTCATTTTGGATTTTCTGATCGAAATCAGTTCACTATTTGTTTCTGTAAGTGAATTTAGTGCCTTTTTCAATGAATCTGCAATTTTTGGACAAAATTTGTTGTTAATTTATTTATATCATAAAATGAATTACTGCCTCTGTGTTTGCACCTCATACGCTTTACACTTAACCTAATTAATTTTTATTTGAAAATGTATTTACTTCTTTTTTCTTTTAAATTCTGCTTGTTTTTGCATTAAAATTGTAAATAAAATTGCATCCATGCATCAAAATAAAAATGGATGATACCTACTTCAGTTTTGACTGTTCGAAGCATTTACAAAGTTGTCGAAATCGATCGAAGATCCATTTCACGTGAAATTGAAAAGTGATTTCAATTCACTTTCGGTCGAATTGCGGAAAATAGTAATGAGTATAGCTCAAAAACAAGACGTTATAGGAATAAATACGTTAACAGTTTTGAATTCAACACATGACAAAGTTCAAACGATATAAAGTGTTTTTTTTTTTAAGATTACTCAACACTTTGCTGTTTGTGTAAAATGATTGAGATACAAAAACTTTGAAAAAACACTACCTTGACTGTGAAAGGAAGAGACAGTAGTACGAAGCTGTCGAGAGCAGTAAAATGTAACTTTCAGTACTGCAGCACAGCGCTTTTCTCTCGATCGAGGACGAATAAAAAAAAAGAGAAAAAATGTTCCTACATTTAGGTACCCTATACAAAATTTTTGAAAAACTTTCCAGCCCCCCCAAATTTTTTTCTGGATACGCCACTGCTTCCAAAATAATCAAAAAAATGGTCAAGTGCTCAAAATATATGCTAAATTTTAGCTAAAATACAAAATTCTATCCAAATTCTTAGATCAAATGTATTTTCTACAGGATTTTGTTTCGGAGCTTAAATTAAGCTAAATTTTTGACAATACATTTTTGTAGAAAACAATTTTCAGCTGTCAAACATTTACCCTGCTCTGGGAGCCGGTTAAACTTTTATCTTCAGAGTATAAATTGTTTACAGAAGGATTAATGTATTTTTTTAATTTATAATCAAAAACTGAAAATAAAGAAAGAAAATTGGGAAAGTAATGTCGACTTTTCACGAGTCAATTTTAGCCGCACGATAGCTTACAATAAAATCAGGATTTTGTTTTGTTAGTGTTTCGCAAATAAATACAATGATCTGGGGTCGGACTACGGCATACGTTCGTTAACGTTTTGAATATTGCTTTCTCTATTTAATCAGAAGAAAATGATAGAGACATAAAGCGTCAATACGGTAATGATGATGAAAAAAAATTTTAATTGAATGTAAACGCAAAAATAAAATTCGCAGGTCAACGCTTGGTGGAAGTTTGTAAATTGTTAATATTTATAAATGTTTTATACACCATTAATTCTTTTGTTTTGTAACTAAGAAAGTATTTAGCCAATTCAAAAATGTATCCCGATTCTCACAGCTAAATAAAGCCCAAGATAAATTCTTTATTCAACAGACATAGATACAAATGTCAAAAACTTATCCTCCGCTAAAAATTTAACCCAATTCACACACGGCCTAAAACTAAGACTTGAAAAATATGTCCCGTTTTTGAAAAATTGATATTTAAAAAATATGTATTGTAATGTTTTATTCCGGGTTCACAATAAAACTTATTTAATTTCCACTTATAGGGTAGAGTTGCCTATTTTCGGCCGTCTCCAGTTTCCGGCCCCCTTTCGGAAAATCGTTATAACTAGGGATTTCATAGGGTTTATTCCAAAATTTTGCTTTTATGCTGTTCTCTTATTTCTTGGCACAGCATACGAGCGAAAATTTGGAATAAACCCTTTCGAAATCCCTAGTTATCACCATTTTTGAAAGGTGGCCGGAAACTGGAGACGGCCGAAAATAGGCAACTCTACCCTATTTCCGTTCAAATAAGAACACACTTTATTTCAACTCAATTTACTTTTATTATTCGCTCAAACAAACACACTTTTAAATCACTTTATTTACTACTAACAATTCGCAACACTTTATTTCACTTTTTACTGTACTCTTTCACTTTCAAGATTAAACTGTGTCCGGTCGGTGTCTACGCTGCCCTTTTGTACCGGAATTTCGAGATTCGAGAATGTCTTCGAAGGTTCTCGTCTTTACTTCTCGAAACTTCCTTTCCAGGAGGGGGAGCTTCATACTTCCAGTCTAGTGGGATATTTTGGGATGTGTTCAGAGGGTAGTTTCTTAATTATTAAAGGTCCGTTCACATTTCTACCTTTGCAGTAGTAGGTAATGTGTTCAGACTTTTATCTTAAAAGTAGTTTAGTAATTCATCTTTACATTGCCCCCTCTTAGGATTGTTCGTCCCGAACAACTCCATTGCTTCTTTCACCATTATAACGATGTAAACGGTCACAATGAACTACCTTTAGTTTACTTCTTACCCCCCTTTGTATACGGTAAACCACGTCGATAATTCTGGTTATTACTGTGTAAGGGCCTTCCCAGTTTTGTTGTAGCTTCGGTGATAGTCCCTTTTGTCGGTGGGGATTGTAAAACCACACAAGTTCTCCTTCTTGAAACCCTGTTGTTGTCGCTCGTGCGTCATATCTTGTTTTCATCCTGTCACTAGACGCTTTTATATTTCGTCCCGTTTCTGCCTGAACCACGTATCTACACAGCAAATTTTGTTCAGTTCTTAAAATAAATATACATTTTTCTCAAAGTTAAAAATATAAATTGAACAAAGGGAAATCAAGTTATGTTTATGACATATTGATTGAGTTGTTTCTACACTTAAACCTTTGTATCTATTCTTTCTGTAAGTTTAAGAGCAATGTTTAACAAAAAATGAAATCTTTTAAAAAAATGTACTTACGAGGTTCAAGCAGAAACGGGACGATTTGTCCTTGTCCGTTGGTGAATGTCAGCCAGTGTTCCTTTCAGGTTATCTACGTACTCATCCATTTCATGTGGCTCGTTTGGAACACTTCCAAATTTTATCTCACTTGGCAGGCGTATTGTTGAGCCAAATAGGACTTCCGATGGTGTATGTCCAGTAGAACTATGTGTTACACTTCTATAAGCCATCAAGAATAATGGAATATGTCGGTCCCAGTCTCGTTGATTATCATTGACTACTTTTATCAATGACTACGCTCAACCATCCCATCAGATTGTGGATGAAGCGGTGTTGTTCGCGTCTTCTTGATGCCAAGGAGTGAGCAAACCTCTTGAAAGATCTTAGATTCTAAGTTCCTTCCTTTGTCGGAATGAAGTTCCATGGGTACTCCGAACCTGCTCACCCAATGAAAGACAATCTTATCAACAACAACTGTTTTGGTTTCCTGGTTTGGAATGGCAAATGCCTCAGGCCATTTGCTGAAGTAGTCCATCACGACAAGGATGTACCGATTTCCCTTGTTGGTTTCGGGAAAAGGACCTGCTACGTCTATTGCAATTCTCTCAAAAGGTGCACCCACATTGTACTGCTGCATCTTGCTTTGGATTTTTCTAGCTGGTCCTTTGCTAGCGACACAAGTATCACATTTTCGGCACCACTTTTCAACGTCTTCTCTCATACGTAACCAGTAGAATTGCTGTCGTAGCTTTTCCAGCGTCTTGTTGATGCCTAAATGGCCTCCAGAAGTTCCACCGTCCATCTCTCGGAGAACATCATTTACCTTTCACTGAGGTACGACTAGCTGTATTACATAGGATTTACCGTCTGCTGATTCCCACTTACGCCTGAGTAGCCCTTCTTGCACATGAAGCGAGTCCCATTGTGCCCAATATGCTTTGAGAGTGGGGCTTCGGTCGGAGATGTCGGCCCATTCTGGTTTCTCTTCATGTTCCTTCCATGCTAGGATGAGTTCGATGTCCGAATCTTCCTGTTGGGCCATCCTGAGTTTTT
The DNA here is from genome assembly GCF_945859705.1 of Episyrphus balteatus. Classification (NCBI taxonomy): domain Eukaryota; kingdom Metazoa; phylum Arthropoda; class Insecta; order Diptera; family Syrphidae; genus Episyrphus; species Episyrphus balteatus. Next base: position 26,772,497 of record NC_079137.1, on the reverse strand, counting down.
GATTACTTCAGCCGCAAATGGGATCAGCTCTCGTTCGTCTAACAGCAACAACTTCCTTTTCTTCTAGTCGTGTGCAATGCTTGCAGTCTTGCTTGCACGGGCGCTGAGATAATGCGTCTGCATTTGAATGCAGCTTTCCTCTCCGATGTTGAATCTGACATTGATACGTCTGAAGTATCTCGATCCACCTTGCTACTTGACCCTCTGGATTTTTGAAGTTCAAAAGCCAATTTAGTGCACCATGATCTGTACGAAGAAGGAACTTCTGTCCATAGATGTACTTATGGAAGTGCTTAGTTTCCAATACCAGAGCAAGAAGTTCATTCCTGGTCGCGCAATAGTTTCTTTCTTGTTTCGAGCGTACCTTGCTATAATAGGCAACGACCTTTTCTTCTCCATCATGAACTTGCGGTAAAACAGCACCAATTCCAACATTACTTGCATCTGCGTCAATGATGAATTGTTTGCCTGGAGTCGGATAGGCCAACACAGGAGCTTCACATAATCGCAGCTTCAGTTCCTGAAAGCTTTTCTCACATTCACCTGACCATTTAAAGGGTTTACCCTTCTCCGTAAGCTGGTGCAAGCTTTTGGCGATTCTCGCAAAATCCTTCACGAATCGTCGATAGTACGTTGCCAGACCGAGGAAACTCCGAAGTTGATGCTTGTCCTGAGGGGTCGGCCAATTTTTCACAGTGTCAACTTTTTCAGGATCAGTCTTTATTCCTTGGGATGAGATGATATGCCCCAAGTATTTAACTTCGGTCTTGAAAAGTGCACATTTCTTTGGATTCAACTTAAGATGTGCTTCTCGTAGCCTTTGGAATACAGCCTTTAGGTTTTCATAATGGTCATCAAATGTTTTCCCGTAAACGATGACATCATCCAAATAGACTAGGCAAGATTTCCAGGTTAATCCATTTAAAACGCACTCCATTAAGCGTTCAAAAGTAGCTGGGGCATTGCATAGCCTAAACGGCATGACATTAAACTGCCACAGACCATTTCCTGTGGAGAAAGCCGTCTTCTCCCGATCTTCTGGATGGATTTCTACCTGCCAGTAGCCACTCTTCAAGTCCAAAGTCGAAAACCATTGTGCTCCTTCCATTGCATCTAGAGTATCGCTGATTCTTGGCAGTGGGTAGCTGTCTTTCTTCGTCACATCATTCAGCCTGCGGTAGTCGACACAAAATCGAGTGCTTCCATCCTTCTTTTTGACGAGAACTTCCGGTGATGCCCAAGGGCTTTTGGAATTTTCGATTAGCCCGTTTTCTTCATTGTCGATATCATTTCTTCAACTTCACCTTGTTTGGCCAAGGGGAGACGTCTTGCTGGTTGACGAATCGGCCTAGCATCTCCTGTATCGATTCGATGCTGCACCAGTTGTGTTCGGCCGTATTGCCCGCTGGGTGAAGAGAAGATATCAGCATATTCATGAAGAAGACTTCCCGCAACATTAAGCTGATGTTGACTCAAGTTGTCTGATTTGAGAATTTGAGTTTTAAGTTTCTTCGAATGCCTAAACATCTGTATGTCGTATGTCCCCTTCCTTGATCTTAGTTATTGCGGCCACAGACTCACATTGTCCAACAACTTCTCCTTTCTTAAGCTTGATTGGGTACGGTTTGATTTTAAGTATCCGTACAGGTACCATGTTGTTCTTTGGTGCCACAAGAGTCTTCCCGATGATGATGTTTTGGGAACTTTGTTCAACTTCTGGCTCAACCATGAGGTATCGATGGCTTCTAATATTCCCCTTTAGTTTCGTCCACACAAAAACTTCTGAAGAAGGAGGCAGGCACTAGTCTTCTTTGATGACAGTTCTAATTGTTGTTGAGTTTTCGTTGCTATAGACCATTGGAATCTCTACGTTTCTGTATTTCAGGACTTGATAACCGATATCCAAGATGATTCCATGCTCCTTCATGAAGTCGATTCCAATGATGCACTCGTCACATATATCTGCCACCAAAAACACATGGGAAAACTTTAGTTCTGCCAAACGGATCTCAAGACGAACTTCTCCGTTCACTCTTGCTGCTTCTCCTGTGGCGGTCTTCAGACGGTAGCTGTTGGTGTTATGTAGCCATGTCATCTTTACCAAGTCTCTTTGTACAATAGAGGCGGTGGCACCGGTGTCAATTGTAGCCACGTGTTGTTTGCTGTTTATGATTGCCTCCACTGTCAGACTTTTGTTGTCTCGTTTAGTCTGTGAGACTTGAATTGTGGTTCTGGGGCCATCGATACCAGAAACCAGCTTCTGCCCCTCGAAGTTGGTTCTTACTCGTTTCCCGAATGGGAATCAAGTTGAGGATGAGTGCTGGTTGTATCGCTTACCTGTTGTTGGGCATTATTCCTGTTTCCACAGTGTTGGCAAGCAGTTCTTCTTGGTGGCAATCTGCACTGCCGCTGGAGATGTCCTGTCTTGTTACAGTTCCAGCATCGAGCAGATCCGTCTCGCTGGTTTCTTTGGAATGCGAGTTTTTGACAAGAGCATTCCTCCACTGCAACTTCTCTTACCCGATGAAGGCCTTGAGAAGCCTGTTTTGCTGCTTCCATAGCTAATATCGTCTCCTGCTGTCGGATATGCAAGATGAGCTAACCTTTCAATATCAGCTTGGAGTTGTTGCAGAGTTTCTCCTCTTTTCTGGACTCTTGTGTTGGACGCGGAAGACCTCCTGCATATGGCCATCTCCAAAGCGCTTTTCAATGACCTGGACAAGAGCGTTAAAGTTACCATTCTTTTCTGGTGGTAAAGTTTGTAACAACTCAGCAGCAGGACCTCTAAGAGCAAGAGTCAGCGCTATACATTTGTCTTCGTCATCCCAGCCATTTGTTGTGGCAGCTGCCTCAAACTGTTTCTTGTAGATCGACCAAGAACTTTGTCCATCAAAGGTTGGTGGTTGCATTTCTTTCTTCTTTGAATACTCACCAGAACATTCTCGAGCCTTAATTTTTCTAACCTTGTCTAACTCTTTACTAATGTCTTGTAATTTCTCTTCGAACTTAGTGTCCATTGCCAACAGCTTTTCTTTATTTTCTTCGACACGCTCGTCAAGAGCAGTGAACTTCTTCTCGAAATCACCAAGCCTTCCCTGTAAAAGATTTTTCTGTTCTTCTAGAAGGTTCTTTTGCTAATCGCGATGTTCTTCTAGATGTTTCTCCATTTTTTTCGAGAAGATTCTGTTGTTCACTCTTTTGCTAGGTGCGTTGTTGTTCCATTTGTTCTCTCTGTTCTTTGCGTTGTGTCTCAATTTGTTCAAGAAGATTTTTCTGTTCATTACGTTGTTCTTCCAATTTGGCAAGGAGAACAGCCACCATGGAGGACATATCGGAAGTATTACTTACTCTTTCTTCTGTCATTTCAATTTCGAATTGAAATGTATCCAAATTTTCGGCTTTCTGGGTTAAATAATCCTGCAGGCGAGTAATGAGGTCATTTCTCGATCCAGCAGTAGGAAGACCTCGCTTAGTTAATTCCGCCTTCAGCTCAGTCAAACTTAACTGATTTAATGTCTTACCCATTTTAACTTTTTAAAACGCGAACACTTTTACTTATTTCAAAATGTTTTAAACTTTGTTTATTGTTAAAACACACGCGCACTTTTTATTTTATTCGCGAAATTATCTGATTCCCACAAATAAATAAGTTTTATTCCACTTTTCTGACACCAATATAATGTTTTATTCCGGGTTCACAATAAAACTTATTTAATTTCCACTTATATTTCCGTTCAAATAAGAACACACTTTATTTCAACTCAATTTACTTTTATTATTTGCTCAAACAAACACACTTTTAAAATTCGTTATTTACAATTCGCAACACTTTATTTTTTATTTATTTACAATTCGCAACACTTTATTTCACTTTGTACTATACTCTTTCACTTTCAAGATTAAACTGTGTCCGGTCGGTGTCTACTAGGGTGGACCAAAAAAATTATATTTCATTATTTTGATTTGCTCTACCGAAAACTTGTTTTCTCGACACAAAATAATGCTACCCTAATTTTTTCAGAATTTTTCGATGATGTTTAGGGGTTGCGCGCACCCCTTTTATAAAAAAAATAAGCTCTTTTAGTTTTTAATTTTTTTAAAGCTTAAATAATTTTTTAATCGAAAAGCTGTTTGAGGGAAAAGTATTGAGTATCAATAGATCTACTTACATCAATTTTTCTTTTTTCAAAAAAAAATATTTTTGACTGATTCCCAGGCGTTAGAAGTCGAAATTACTGGCAAATGCTGGGAAAAAAGCCTAAAAACTATGTTTTACTGTTGTTTATAACGGTTAAAATTATTTTTATCGTATTCCTCATCAAATTTACTTTAAAAACCGTGCTTTTATATTGCTAAATTCTTCTTAGATTGATAAAAGAAAAATAATTTTTAAAAAAGATCGTACCAAAACAAGTGAAGGAAAAATGGGGGAGGGTACTATATCTTGCGCGACGAGATTTGATAACAGTATTTTGTAGAGGAGTTAAATACGATCATTTTTCATTATGGGAGGGGTGGTCTATCTGGCTCCGTTTAGGCGGGAATGGCAATTTTCTAAAAAATTACTTAAAATGATAAAAAATATATTAAAATACAATGGCAACACTTACAGTTATGAATGATAGCTTTTTCAAAAGCTGGAACTGTACACTTTATTCTAATTTTGAAGTAAAGTTATTTCAATAAATTTTTTTTGAAATAATCGATTAAAAAGTAAAAAATTGGGAAAAAAAAAATTAAAAAACACGTTAAATACTGTTTTTTGTCAATTGTGGATTACAATACAAAAAATGGCTGATAAAATAAAGTGTCACAATTGATTCCTTATCAAATACTAAAGTCCATATGTTTTATTGCTTTCTAGTTTTTGAGAAAATTGAAAAATAAAACAAATTCTTTTTATCAGATCATAATTTTTATGGCTGTTTTTAATATTTTTGCCACCATCAAAAAACATATCCGATATTCAATATTATAAGGCGCTGCATTAACAACAACATCATTAAAAAATATGGATAGTTATCAAAATAAAATTTCGTGGAACCAGAAGGACGATCTCGAGTAGGTCTGATAAAAAAGAAGTTTTTTTTATTTTTCAACTTTATCAAAAACTAGAAAGTATTAAAACTTATGGACTTCAGTATTTGATAAGGAATCAATTGTGACACTTTATTTTATCAGCCATTTTTTGTATTGTAATCCACAATTGACAAAAAACAGTATTTAACGTGTTTTTTAACCTTTTTTTTCCCAATTTTTTACTTTTTAATCGATTATTTCAAAAAAAATTTATTGAAATAACTTTACTTCAAAATTAGAATAAAGTGTACAGTTCCAGCTTTTGAAAAAGCTATCATTCATAACTGTAAGTGTTGCCATTGTATTTTAATATATTTTTTATCATTTTAAGTAATTTTTTAGAAAATTGCCATTCCCGCCTAAACGGAGCCAGATAGACCACCCCTCCCATAATGAAAAATGATCGTATTTAACTCCTCTACAAAATACTGTTATCAAATCTCGTCGCGCAAGATATAGTACCCTCCCCCATTTTTCCTTCACTTGTTTTGGTACGATCTTTTTTAAAAATTATTTTTCTTTTATCAATCTAAGAAGAATTTAGCAATATAAAAGCACGGTTTTTAAAGTAAATTTGATGAGGAATACGATAAAAATAATTTTAACCGTTATAAACAACAGTAAAACATAGTTTTTAGGCTTTTTTCCCAGCATTTGCCAGTAATTTCGACTTCTAACGCCTGGGAATCAGTCAAAAATATTTTTTTTTGAAAAAAGAAAAATTGATGTAAGTAGATCTATTGATACTCAATACTTTTCCCTCAAACAGCTTTTCGATTAAAAAATTATTTAAGCTTTAAAAAAATTAAAAACTAAAAGAGCTTATTTTTTTTATAAAAGGGGTGCGCGCAACCCCTAAACATCATCGAAAAATTCTGGAAAAATTAGGGTAGCATTATTTTGTGTCGAGAAAACAAGTTATCGGTAGAGCAAATCAAAATAATGAAAAAATGATTTTTTTGGTCCACTCTAGTGTCTACGCTGCCCTTTTATACCGGAATTTCGAGATTCGAGAATGTCTTCGAAGGTTCTCGTCTTTACTTCTCGAAACTTCCTTTCCAGGAGGGGGCGCTTCATACTTCCAGTCTAGTGCTTTGTATATAAAATTTAGATTTTATATACAACCCTTCAAGCAAGAAAACTGAGTTCAACAAAGAAACTCCGACCACAGACCGCGAAAATCGGGCTTGCACTCACACACTTGCAACTTTTTGTGTATGAAAACAAAAGTCAAACGAGAATCGTGGTGAAAAAGTGCCAAAATTAAAATTGACGAAGGAAAGACAAAGGGAACAGAAAAACAAAGCGTCAACTTCATTTTTTTTTTTTCTTACAGTGTTTGTGGCGTGTCGTGTCTCGCCTTGTTTAATATTAAATTATATATACTAAATATATAATATGGGATCATTTTAAGCCAAAAAAAGAATTCATCCATAAAATATGGGTGAGTGTGCTCGCGCAGTGATTTTTTAAATAATAAACTAATCATTTTGTGTTTTTCTTAGGAAATCTTCTTCGGCAACCTGACGCCACACCAGCACCCACATACATTCAACATCCACAATTTGTCGAAATACATCGAGTTCTCCTGCCGCTGGCCTTCACCAGAAAATAATAAATAAAAATTGTGTTTGTGAAAATAAAATAAAGAAAATAAAAAAAAATAAAACAGTTTAAGTGAACAAAAAAAATCTAGTTCTTTTTTTGGTCGCAAATGCGAAACGTCATCCCTTTTTTATTCCTCTTTCTTGTAGGTTTTCGCTGCTCCGACTCAGGTCCGCCTTCGGCTTCGTTTTCTCGGAATGGAGATTTTCACCACACCAATACATATGCAATCGACTTCGCGGTGATTATAATTTCCATTATAATTTGAGCCACCTTCGGATCAGTTTCTGATCCGAAGTCGGACTCAGCTCCGCCTCAGGCGGAGCGGATTCGGACCGAGGTCGGACCTGTTTGCTTGACAGGAAAGGTCTAGTGGGATATTTTGGGATGTGTTCAGAGGGGAGTTTCTTAATTATTAAAGGTCCGTTCACATTTCTACCTTTGCAGTAGTAGGTAGTGTGTTCAGACATTTATCTTAAAAGTAAATAGTTCAGTAATTCATCGTTACAGTATATATTTTTCTTAAATGAATATTATCTTCTTCGTTGGCTACAGGTCGTATTTTGATTTTACTTTTATTACCAGAGTATTGGATATCAGTGATATTGGCTTTCGTCAGAATAACATTAACAAAATCATGGATACTCTGCTTTCAAATTCTTTTCCAATAAATATAATAAAAACATTATTGAACCAATATTTTAATCCATTGGTTCAACCAAATTTAGTTACAAATACAACACAGTTTTCGTACAGAAGTTGTTTGTATATTCCTAATCTTTCGAATGGACTTCAAGATGCTCTTATTAGAAACAAAGATAATGTTCGTTTAATCAGTGAATGTTTTAAGAAATTCAGCTTTTCAAATTTAAAAGGTGAATTTTCTAAAAATGATAAATCAAATATCGTATATAAAATAAAATGTTTAGGTGATGGAACAAACAATTGCCCATCAGTATATGTAGGTACATCCATGCAAAACTTGAAAAACCGTGTAGCCGGTCATATATCAGATATAAATAACGGACATTCACACAAAACTGCTCTAGCTTTACATTGTATAGATGAGGGACATAGACCAGATTATAACAATGTAGATATTTTACAAACAGAAAAGCATTATAGTAAAATAATGGTATTAGAAATGCTACATATTTTAGATACAGAGAATACTGTTAATAGGAGAACAGATTGTGAAGGGCTTAGCAGTATTTATAGTCAGTTTGTTAGAAGGGATTTCTAAGTTGAATTTTAAAGTCAACTTAAATTCTTAAAGTTAAATTTGATAAGAAAAATTTTTTGAGTTTCTTGTCAAATAAAAAAGTTTTTATATTTTGAAATTTCAATGATTACACTGGTTAACAAGGGTTCTGTTGCCGGAACAAAAATATACTTTTCTGAAGGTTTTTGGTGTGCTGAACTCGAATCCTAAGTCAAAAAAATTCTAGCAGCTCCCGTTTTTGAGATATTACCGTTAGAAAATGCAAAAAAACGTTTTTTTGAGTTTTTCGGACCTTATTCTATTGTATAAGGAAAATTGTTTGAGCATATTTAGTAACGGTTTCTATAAGAACTATTTCCCATCTTTCGATACCTGTTTAAATCTTTTCAATATCTTATGTATTGCCCGAGATATCTTAAACTGAAGTCAGTGGGTTTGGCTTCATATATCATAAAGAAGATAATGACATTATAAAATTTTTAAAAATATCAAACAACTGAGGATATCTCGGGAAGTAAAAAAGATATCGGAGAGATTTAAACAAATTTAAAAAGGTGGTAAATAGTTCTTATAAAAACCGTTACTAAATATGCTCAAACAATTTTCCTTATATAAAAGAATAAGGTCCGAAGTGCTGCACTTTCTAACGGTAATATCTCAAAAACGGGAGCTGCTAGAATTTTTTTGACTTCGGATTCAAGTTCAGCACACCGAAAACCTTCAGAAAAGTATATTTTTGTTCCGGCAACAAAAAAAAAGTTTAATTTTGTAAACCAGTGTTATAAACGTCTTTTTCAAGACATTTTTTATTGAGTTATAAAATATTTAAACAACAGCGAAAACCAACTATAAGAAATCAAGCCAGAACTATAAGAAAGCCATTAGGATAAAGATAAGTATAAAATTTAAATATATAGGTATGCAATATTAAGAACATTTTTTCTTAGAGTCCTGAGGAAGATTGTAAGCACAATCGAAACGTGCATCGACAGAAAAGAAAAAGTAAAATCATACGACTTATAGCCAACGAAGAAGATAACATTCATTAAATAAAGAAAGGTCACGTAATAAGGAAAAATTTATATTTTTCTTAATCCAATAAATTAATTTTTCTATATTTAATTTTTAATTAATACAATCAAAGCTTTTTTTTTTAAATCTGTTGAAATTATTGAGGTTGTCATTTTAAACAAATTTAGAAGTTAATAACCGTTCTACACTGTGTGAATCTTGAACCTAGTTAAAATAAACAGAAACCACTTTGATTTAACTGTTTTTCGGAATGATTTTTCGCTGAAGGCCATCATTTTCAAATGTATTTTTTTTTTTTTTTTCAAAATTGAATGAACGTTGACCATACTACATTTACCATTGCGATTGCAGTTGAAAAACAGGGACCGGACAGGAGAAAAGTACCTACCTATATTTTTAAAAAATTCTTACGTG